>NC_090271.1:273842359-274107359 GCF_040414725.1 Anabrus simplex
AAAGTTTATCTAAATCGTAAACGCACTGAAACATTATTCAAATGAATAATGAAATCTTTGCTGTGACATGCTTGTATATTTCATAAATATTCTGTGGATAAAGTACCGGAGAAGTGGGGAGAATTATTTCTAGGTGGAAAGCTCATAATTATGGAAACAAAGAAAAAATGTATTCACTCTTCAGTGCCGAGCGAATTGTCGAGTAAAAGCTAGATGGTATAAAAGTATGTAATTACAGATAGACACACTGTGACAAAAACGAGTGTTACAACATCTCGTTTTAAATGTTTCACTACATTTCCTAAGCATACAAACCATCAGCATTTTTATTTATACCTCTATTATGACATTTTTTGTGAATTCAAATATCACGTAACTAGAGATTGGTATTTTGTAATTTAAAGCCAGATACCGTTTCCAAAACGTTAAACATTGAACCTAATTGGGCATTTATGATCCTGCCTTGTAAAATGTTTTAAGTAAAAAACGTCCTATATAGAACAGCGTAATCTTTTTTTCACGACCTTACGGGGTACGAAAGTTAGAGGGAGAACAACTTGACGATGGTTAGACTTAGAGTTTAATGACAAAAGGTGCTAAGCAAAACGATATCTCGTGGCTAGTTTCAGAGAGAAGGGTGTGGAAGCGCTTAGTTAATTCACAGATCTTGCAGGCTGAACGCTTGAAGCCATACCAGCTAGAATGAAGATGTATGCATGGTATTATTATTATTATTATTATTATTATTATTATTATTATTATTATTATTAGCGAAAACGCACTCAGTCATAATGGGATAACCTAGGCGTTAATAACAATTTTGCTGTTTTTATGTCCCACTACCTGCCTTTACGGTTTTAGGAGACGCCTAAGTGCTGGAATTATGTCCCGCAAGTAAATCTGGCGACAGGAGGCCGACGTATTTGTGCACCTTCAAATACCATCGCACTGAGCCAGGATCGAACCTGCCAAGTTAGGGTGAGAAGGATCGTCTCAACCGTCTGAGCAACTCAGCCCGACAGCCGAGATTTTTAAAAACCCTCAAAATCACACATATGCCTGATGCTATGAGGTGAAGCTATACCTTTTCAAACGTCAGAGAAAAAACCTAGGTGTCGTCATGAGTGTCACATTGTAAAACAGGAATGACCTCATAAGAAGTGTCGGCAGAAAAGTATATGCATCACTTCATCCTCTAAACGTTAAACACACCGAGCGAGTTGGCCGCGTGGTTAGCGGCACGCAGCTATGGCATTGCATTCGGGAGATAGTACGTTCGAACCCCCGACTGTCGGCAGCCCTGAAGATGGTTTTCCGTAATTTCCCATTTTCACACCAGGCAAATGCTGGCGGTGTATTTTCAATAATGCGACGGCCGCTTCCTTACCACTCCCATCCCAAGATACTTTATATCTGTGCCGGCTCGACGTAAAGCTACCAGTACAAAAAGAATAAGAAATCCATTCTTCCACATAGTATAAAAATAACACTTACTCAAACACTCACTTTTCCAAAAATTATTACTGTGACGAAAAAAAAAACACAATGAAAGTTCAGAAGGCAATGAACTTGTGTGTAAGATGTATATTTTCTTTTAACTTTAGTACACATAATATCTCCCCTTATTATGAGAAGCAATCCTGGCTGAAAGTTGATAAACTAAAAAACTACACTTTGCGACATTGATATTTCGAATTCTGAGCGAATACGCACCTGAATACCTAACTTAAAATTGTAATTTTCACTCCACTTTCCATGATCATAATATCTGATCGACTTCTACCCTTATGATACCGTTTGATCACTCATCATTATACAGAGGCTCCTTCCATGTGTCGGGGGCAAGGCTACGGAACTCTCTCCCTGCCAGTATATGCAATACCACTTCAATAGCCTCATTTAAGCTGTCTTGTCAAGGGTTCCTATAAAATACGTGAACAGCTTGTATGAGTGTTCGAGTGAATGAGAGGAAGTACGATGTAGAACTACTTTTCGATAATGTAGAAAGAGAATATAAATCATTACTGTTTTATTCAATTAATAACACAATTATTTCTTAAGTCACATTAACTACTTTTACGGTTTTGAGACTCCAGTGTACCAGAATTTTGTCCCTCAGGAGTACGTGCCAGTAAATCTACCGACACGAGGCTGACGTATTTGAGCACCTTCAAATACCACCGGACTGAGCCAGGATGGAACCTGCCAAGTTGGGCTCAGAAGGCCAGCGCCTCATCCGCCTGAACCACTCCGCCCTGCGCTCAATTAATTTAATAATAATAATAATAATAATAATAATAATAATAATAATAATAATAATAATAATAATAATAACTATAATAATAATAATAATAATGATATTGGCTTTACGTCCCACTAACTACTTTTTACGGTTTTCGGAGACTCTGGGGTACCGGAATTTTGTCCCCCAGGAGTACGTGCCAGTAAATCTACCGACACGAGGCTGACGTACTTAAGCACCTTCAAATACCACCGGACTGAGCCAGGATGGAACCTGCCAAGTTGGGGTCAGAAATTTTCAGCGCCTCAACCGTCTGAGCCACTCAGCCCGGCCTCAATTAATTTAGGAATTTTCTCGATACTGTTTAACTTTCAAATTATGCCAATGGGTACCGTATGTCGTGGTTAAGTGTAGAAGAGGGCCGTTACCCCTAACTTCGCCTCGTACAAAGTCTTTGTTAGGAAGGAAGCCATACTTTCCCACGCCGACTTAGTTAAGTGTAACTTAAAGGCTTTTCAGTCCGTCAAAGACACACGTTCAAATGTAATATGAAACACTATAACATTCCTGTAAAACATACACACTATTAAAGTGTTTTGATAGAATCTGAGGACGTTCTTGCATAACGAAACATGTCATTGTTTAATAGTGAAAACCTTATGCGTTACACATACAAGGGCATAAATAAATACATTATTGTTACCAGACTCTCAAATTCATCACAGTATCGGAAGTCGAATCCGACCGGATGTCTCAATGTCAACTCTTGACCTGGAGAATGCATTTTGTTAACACAACGAAAGAGAGGAGAGAACGAATTTATACAGATAAAACTCAGTGAACGTCTCGAGGATACTACTATAGAAAACGACGGGGAACTTGGGAGCACTTGCTGTTCCATTCCATCAGGAACTTGTCATTCTGCCGTCTGCATATGTTCCCTCACCATGTATACATGCATGCATTCCTCAAGTCAGAATATATTCCACTCCGGTAAAGTAAGGTACTCACTTTTGCTACCGTATATTTACCATCTTCCTCTTCTTTATACTTCCAGTCTTGGAGTAGAAAAGTTTGGCAAGAACGCCCCCTTCTGTGGTTGCTAGAGTAAAGTGTTGGGGGGGGGGGGGCGGGTAGGAAGGCTTTATGCTTCATATCTCAGTGACGGAACAACATATTGCGCACCTAGCTTACGTTATTACATTCTCTGACACTAATTGCGTTATTCAACTGCACTTTCGTGTGGCTTATTTAAGAGCCCGGTGTCATCACAAGGAGATTACCGTACAGCGCGCTCTATTTTATACGACAGCATAATACAGACTTAATTGACTCCAATAAATCCAGCGAGTAATATAGCGCACTCCATGTTCAGTAATATGGACAAATTTCAGGAAGTATGATGGCCTGTACATGAATACTGATAAACAGGACTGCGATTTCTATGTAAATACGTTGTTGTTGTTGTTGTTGTTGTTGTTGTTGTTGTTGTTGTTGTTGTTGTTGTTGTTGTTGTTGCTGCTGTTGTTGTTGTTGTTGTTGTTGTTGTTGTTGTTGTTGTTGTTGTTGTTGTTGTTGTTGTTGTTGTTGTTGTTGTTGTTGTTGTTGTTTGGGTCATGAGTCCACAGACTGGTTTGATGCAACTCTCCATGCCACCATTTCTGTGCTAGGCTTTTCATGTCCACGTAATTACTACTACATCTTATATCTACTCTAATCTGATTGTCATATTCACACCTTGGTCTACCACTGATATTTATAACGCCTACACTACCCTGAAAAAAACTAACTGAACAAACCCTACGTGTCTTAAGATGTGTTGTATCACGCTGTATCTTCTGATCAAATATTGTCTTAGGTCTGACATCGTTAAATGGTGTAAAATCTTCAATTATTGCGGTTGGTATATTTTGGTCACCTTTTAGTAAATGCTAAATTATATTTTATTAAATGTTAAATATGACTAATACATGGTTTCGCTGTAAATATATATTATAAAATTTGTATAACCTCAAATACGTATTGTGTATATGTTTAACCTCAATATCTATATAGTCGAAAGCGATAGAAAACTCTATAATGTTCGCATATTAGATTTATTCTACTATAATTTGATATGCATGAAGGGTTATGGAAACTTACTGTAAGGTTAATTATCCAGATACATGTAGAGACATTCGGAATGTTGGAGAGATTTCCATGTGTATTGGTAAACAGTAACGAAAGTTCGAATACTCCATTCGACTAGCTGGTCGATCGATGTTTCAAGTGTGTTCCATTAGAGTGTTGTAAGAACCCTTCCAGAAATCGATAATTCAAGACGCTTGATCGAACAGTACATAATTACTGTATATCGAGCTGTCAGTCAGTGAGTCAGTCAGGTTGGACTCGGAGTGACTGTTCGGCTCCGAGGTGGAGGCGGAGAGTTCAAGAGAGCGTATGCTACAGTGCGCGAGTCAGTGTTGTTTATACCTTTACTTGTCAGAATCGACTTCAGGGTACTCCGTGTTGTAGTGTCACTTGCCAGTGTGTATAATTATGTGTTGTGACTTACAGTGACAATAAAGTAATTTACACAAGGAAGTAAACGTCTTCTCGTGTGATATTTATTTCCGTCAAATAAAATCGCATTTGAGAACGATAATATCGCCAATTCATTCTTCTCTCACCAATTAGAATTAGTATCTCTTCATTTGTGATTCGATCTACACAACTCACCTTCAGCATTCTTCTGTAACACCATATTTCAAAAGTCTCTGTTCACTTTATTTATGAGCTACTTATCGTCCATGTTTCACTTCCATACAATTCTACACAGGAGCCGAAAGCCTTCAAAATATTCATTTTAACTCCTATATCAATGTTCGAAGTGAGGATATTTCTTTTCTTACCACTTTCGGTCACAATTTATTTCCTGTTATCGAAAAATTTTGTAATTTCCACGTGGAAAGGAAATTACAAAGAGTTAAATATGATGTCCTCAATTGAAGACAAGGTGACCGAAAGGGTTTTAAGAAAGACCTTCACCATAAGACCTATCTGTGTCGGTGCGACGTAAAGCAACTAGCAAGAAAAGGAAAGAAAGACCTTCCTTGCTTGAGCTAGTCGGCATTTTATGTCTTCCTTACTTCTGTCATCATTAGTTATTTTACTATCCAAGTAACAATATTCATCTATTTCCTTTAAGACTTCATTCGTCTGCACTCGTTTGCAACTTTCTAACTCTCATACACCCGGTTCACTTTGTTCCCGACATTCCTGTATACTATAGCGTCTGTCAACCAAATATATACACAGTTCAGCAGATGTTATCTGGGTATTGCTGTCGAAGTAGAACTGAATTATTGTTGCAATAATGTAGTTGTTGTTTTCTCATCAGATGTAGCTTGTAAATACTTGCATGGCTGTAATAGCATTTGGCATATTATGACGTATGATAGTGAAAGGAGAAGACCGGAGACGGTTGACGTTTACGGAACTAAAGTGGACTGCGAAGTGATACATCAATAAATTTTGAAAATATTTTGATTATAGTCAGCATCAGTGGAGGATGTGAGTTTCAAGCACAACTTCCAACACACTCAGTGAAAACACGGCTCCGTGACGAGTTTGTTGCAACTGGTACCATTTGTGATGCGCATAAGGGAAAGTCGGGAAAACCTCGTACAACTACGAGTCATGTTCCTTCGGCTATGGTTTTGGAAAGTTTTACAGCCTTATAAATGATGTGTATCTGGTAATACTGCCCTCATCCATTTTACCAGCTATGGGTGCACGTTAAGAAAACAATGAAGTCTTCTACTCTCAAACTACCGCCGAGAATTACGGAATTTTGTAGATGAGTATCAGAATTGGGTGGAAAAGTATATTTGAGTTCCTACCAGTTTACCGTATTTAACCGCTCCAGACCTCGAAGAATATCATGTATGGAAAGAAGGGGAACTTTCGTACAGAAATTAAAGTGGCGTGTGTAGCAATTCCCATAGAATAAACATTTTGAGGTTGTCATTCAACCACTGACCGTCGTATGTACTGGTCGCTAAGATCCATTCTAGACAAGCTCTTCAAACTTTGAAATTTGCAAACTATACGTTACCATCAACAGCGGTCAAAACGCTCGGCTATTCTGCACGAGCAGTTAGAACGCCAATAATGAGCAAGTTATTTTCAAAATAGGCTCTGAGCTGGTCGGGTGTATTGTGAGAATTTTAATTGAAGAAGTACGTAAATAAAAATTTCGTGAAAAGAGGCGTTCGTGGATTCTTCCCTTATTATCTAGCGGCCTTTCAACAGGACAGTTTCATGTCATGCACGATAAGTATGGAATGCATCAAAACAATTTAATTCATTTCTACAGAACGTCAGTTTTTTCACTCAATGAACTACTTGTTTGATTCATCAGTATATAGACCGATTTGATGCAACTCACCATGCCAACCAATCCTGTGCTATCCTGTGCCGTTGCCAACTAATCTAATCTGCTTGTTATATTTAGAGATGGGAATTACAGGCACGAATAGGTTAGAACAATGCGCAAGTGTCGTATGTCCGCACGACAGCTCTGCAAAGAGATTTGCATAAATATCAATGTTTGAAGTGAGCAAATTTTTCTTCTTAACAAAGGATTTCCGTGCTTGTAATAGTCTGAATTTTATGTCCTCCTTACTTCTCCCATTGTTAGTTGATTTAGTGGGTGATATTACTGCAAAATGTTCCGACTCATTGGCTGAATGGTCAGCGTACTGGCCTTTGGTTCATAGGGTCCAGGGTTCGATTCCCGGCGGGGTCGGGGATTTTAATCGCTTCCGATTAATTCTTCTGGCTCGGGGACTGGGTGTTTGTGTCCGTCCCAACACTCTCCTCTTCATATTCACACAACACACTACACTACCAACCACCACAGAAATACGCAATAGGGTTGGCGGCAGGAAGAGCATCCTGCCATATAACAGGGCCAAATCCACATGTGCGACGCAGTTTGCACCCGCGACCCCACACGTGTGAGAAAAGCGGTAGGAAAAGAAGAAGAAGAAGAAGACGATTGCTGTACTGCAAAATGCTATACTTTCTTGAGGAAGAGTATTACTCCAGCAGACGCAGTTCGACCGCCTATCACGTACTCAGGTACATTGGTTGGTGTTCCTACCGCCACCAGTTGCAAAGTCTCCGAAGGCTTGCCACTGCATGTACCTGTTCAAATGCCAACGACTCCCGCCGTGAGAACGCCCATCCTTTAGCTACGGGATGTTTGAAGGCGCGGTTTACCAGTGACCACATAGCGGCGTTTAAACAGCTCGTGTAGAACGGGCCTCCCGGCAACCACTTTGAACACCTCCCTTAACTAAACAGGTACTGGAAACTGCAGTTCAGTTTGTGATGTATCATAATTAAATTTAGTACCACCAACATCAAGGTTCATTTTTCCTCAAAGTATGTATCAATTAGTAGCTTTCTGTGTCCTTCTGTCCATCCTGTGTATTTTCTTTGGAACAATTTTTTTCGCTTACAAAGCTTCTAAATTTTACTCTGACTTGAACGATTTCCTCGGCAGTGCGTTTATATCCATGTATCCCGCAGCAGGCCGAAATGAAGAGGAAGAAAAAATATTTTAATAAAAATACGTATACATACATTTTCATGTTTGATTGTTATGCCTTTAGCGTTCAGCCTCTATGAATTTACTAACCACCACCATAATTCTCTATTTTTAATTAGTTCTATGGCCTAGTATAGTTCTGTACCTGTTATCTTTAAATCGTTAAAAACTGAGCCTAACCATCGTCAAGATCATGGTGCGAAATCGCGGGGGGAGGGGAGGGGATTTCCCCCCTCCCCCCTCCAACCGACGATTTTATCTCAAAGGTTCCCCACAACTAAAATTTCCAGGGTGGGATCTTTCATTATAAAATAACGAGGAAAATGGAGAACACGTAAGTTATAATTTATTACTGAAATGAATGATTTTTACAGTGCATATTTTCATAAAAACATCAGCAATAATGCAATGACTGCCAGACCTTGAGCAATAAAACAACGCAGCAGTGGCAATCCAGACCTGCAGCCTGTTGTTCATGTTTCATTCTGGCAAGTCCATATCAAACCCGGACAAAAATATAAATTACTTGAAGCAGTCCTCCCTTGTCATTGCTCGAGCTTACACCACTCCTGTATTTCTTGAGGAGCGTATATTTCCGATAAGTAACCAATAGGACATATTCACTTCAAGAGTTTACAAGCTGACAAATTCGTTCGGCCAGCAGAGAAAGGTTCAACTATTAAAACAATCAATCAAGGCAAATGGCGCGCGGTCTGGCGTTTCTTAAGAAAGGAACAGACTCTCAAACTTCTCTGCTGATTGGAATAACTTTCTAATGTTTATCATTCTTGTTATAACAAAACTCAAACAAAAAGATTTAAAAGATTTGTTTTCTCATTCCCTTGTTTCTTAGGTTAACGCAGTTTTTAGTATCAATTATTATTTCAAATTAACACCTGTTTCACTGAATTTTGTCACAATAAGTTGTTTTTTGCTCTGCATATTGATGTAAATATTGTATATTTGTGTTAATTTTGTTTCCGTCTAGGCTCTCTTTTGTTTGTTTTTTTCATTTGCGCTTTCATTATGTTTTTTAGCATTTTTTCAACTCATATTATGTAAATTATTCCAACCCCCCTAATTTTTTCCACTGAAGATGGCTCAAACGAGCCGAAACATGTCTGAACTTGTTTACTCCGTCTAATGACGGAATATATGATGTATTGAATAGGAGGATACTTTCATTTTTCGCCATTGTAAAGTGAAAACCGTCAATACGGAATGATTCTAATATCTTGTAATAGATTTAAAATGTACATTTTTCTGGGAGAGGGAGTAATTAACTTACATGGAAATTTTATACCCCCTCTCCTGTCGGTTATTGCATGAAGTAAACACTAGTAATTAAGCCCTATGTTCCTTCTCCACCCCCACCACACACCATTTCTTTCTGATTTCGTACCCTGGTCAAGATGTTCACTTTCTAGCTCGCAGTAGAGTACTGTATCTCCAAGTGTAATCCTGTAACCTTGGTCAATGACTGTAGGTGCTAAGAGCAGTTTCTCACTCTATACTTCCTTCGTTGTAAAATAATAACGATTACTATTATGCACGATGTATTCTGGGGTGAATTCTGCCTTAGCTTTACTGCACCTTGATTCAATCTCACTTTATTAACATCCTGGGAGAACACACATCCTAAATACTTGAAATTCTCTATCTATTCCAGGTTTATATCCCCAATCTGACAATGAAATATCTTGGATTTTTTACCTACTGACTTCAATTTAGTCTTCGGAAGGCTAGTTTTCATACCCTACTCATTGCACCTATTTTCAAGGTCCAAGGCTTGCAGGCTTTCGACGCAATAAAATATTATTACTAACATAGCCATGGTCAGTCGTGGTTTTCTTCTGATAAAGTGAAAGAAAGACTTTCGTGTAGTTTGTCTTCTTCATGCGGGATAAACTCAGAATATATTGTACCATATAATAATTTTTATTATTTTACAACGAAGGAAATATAGCATAAGAAACTGCTCTTAGCCCTTTCATTTATTGAGCCAGGTCACAAGCTAGAAAGCGAACAGAGACCTGCGTGGCGATCATGAAGTAGATAAGCGTGTACTCGCGAACAAATACTTACGTCATGTCCACATCATCGCTACTGTTATACTCTGCTATGGAATGCTAAAGTGCAGATACAAACAATGGATGACATGTAAGGGTGGATGCGGTAATAAATCACTAAAATATTCACACAAACATGGAATTTCAACACTTCTTTTTTTTACCTGCAATATTAAAAGCGGGAAAAGAATTTTAACAATTTTCCATTGGTATTATGATATATCCATTATGTACTCAGCTGATGGCATGTTAAAATTCTTCCCGATTTTGTACTCATGAAATTAAAAATAATAGATATAGCTTAACATTGCGAATAAAGAGTGTGCGTGTAAAGAATGGGAGAGTAGCGACGTGTGAATGTGCTTATAGGAAGGTTACTCTATGTATCCTGTGTTTATTGTTCATGAAAACTCAATTCAGAAATAAACATGAATACTGCAAAGAAAAAAAATACTATTCGTGGATATGTGGAACATAAATATACGGTAAGGTATACCTCGTGTGGTATGTACACCGTATTCCGCTTTATCCCCAGCTTCTATCCCTCTCTCTCGCTATTTGAATATTCCCCTTTACATTGTCACTGTCGTTGCTTCATTAAAATGTTCACTGCCCTTAACAGTACTAGCTTTTTGATTGACTCACCCTAAACTCAGAAAGGGTGCATTTAATTGTTATATTTTTGCTATTTGCTCTTTCCCCGCGTTTTCCGCGTAGGTTTGGCTCCATCCCTTCAAATAATGTTGCCCTAACTGTGACCTTCTCTCTCCCCTTTATACACATATGCCTTTGTTTCTTTTTTCCACCGTCTCTGTAATGAAACGCGCGTAGTAGTTTTAGTGGTGGTAGAACAGTAAGTGGAATTTAACACAATACACCGTAGTGATGTAGGAAGTTAATTAAAATTAATAATTACCTCATGATCAAAGGATATTTTGTTAATGAGTTCTATTGTTCAATCAATGAGATTTTCTGGAAAACATCTTCCTGCACACGACATAGAAAAATGATGCAACTTTCAGATATGCTAGTTAGGCTGTTTGCTTGTTGGGTTCTATACAACGTTTATACCCTATCATCCAGATCCATCTCGGGGGAGACCTATCGTCTTTGACTTTCACAGTATGAAATTGACTAACGAATGCTACAAGTGCCGTTACTTGTTGAGCGATCCCCTATTACGAAGGGTGTGAAGGCGTTCCTTATCGACAGGGGCGGAACATAATCTCAATCGCGAAGGGCTCCGAGATCGGGAGGGGAACCAAATCACAGTTCAGGAAAATAAAACATAAAGGAAGGAAAGAAAGAAAGAAAGAAAGAAAGAAAGAAAGAAAGAAAGAGGAATTGTTTAAAAAGAACATTTTATATACATTGTGTGGTCTCATCACCTACTTCTTTTATTATTTAAATAGTAAAAATTATTTAGCATAAAAGACAGTTGACGCATCTATCGATTCCTTTAGCGCCACAGCAAGTAGTGAAGACACTCGCGCAGCAATGTCGTGTAGAAGCGCCAGGATTGTCTAATGGCGCAGGGCAAGCAGGTGAATCATATCTCGCTTTCTATAACTATGGAAAAATATAGCTTTGCTTCTCTTCCTTACAGAACATGATAGAAGTGCAATTACTATTTGATGGCACAAACCTGCGCGAAGCCCCGAGCATGTAGAGGAAATTAGGAGAAGGAAGGTAGTGGAGGGGGTAACAACTGCTGAACTACTGGGAGCGATATCAATCCTCTGTCACACTGACGTAGTCACCATGGACCGGTGTGAACACTTCCCTAGCAACTAGGGAAATAATAATAATAATAATAATAATAATAATAATAATAATAATAATAATAATAATAATAATAATAATAATGTTATTTGCTTTACGTCCCACTATTTACTTTTACGGTCTTCGGAGACGCCGAGGTGCCGGAATTTAGTCCCGCAGGAGTTCTTTTACGTGCCAGTAAATCTACCGACACGAGGCTGTCGTATTTGTGCACCTTCAAATACCACCGGACTGAGCCAGGATCGAACCTGCCAAGTTGGGGTTAGAAGGCCAGCGCCTTAACCGTCTCAGCCACTCAGCCCGGCAACTAGGGAAGTGAGCGTTGCTTCCATCTCACTCACGCTGCAACACGCGGGCTCGTCCGCATACAAAACTAATTTAGTGCGCAACTAAGGTTTTGTAGGCTATATAACATAGTATTAAACCAATTGTGTACATACATCTTACATTTTACAAGTTATCACTCCTCAGCAAATGTGCTGATGGGTTGTGTTCTTTTCTTGCAGTATATTAGGTAATACCCAGAGCAGGTCATGCCACAGCGGCAACAGATACACCTTTCGTCCGGAACATGGAATCTGATGTTTACACATATTATTCCATGGAACCCGTGGACACCGAATCTTGTGAGGACGTGGCGTAGCTTGTAGTGTGGTCCTCTCCATTCGTTGCTTCTCTTTACTTCTGTTAGATAAAAGCCTTCAGGGATATGCTGGAGTTTCTTTGGACTTTATTCCAGGCAACTGCCGATGCGACAGTGTTCGGAAGCCCAAAAGTGAGTTTTGTATCTTCTATGAAGAAAGACTCATTTGCTAAAATGTATGTCAGTCGGTTCTCTGTACATTTTTAACCCTGCAACCGGTGACTATTTTCCCTCCAAACGCTAAGTATGTCTGGTAGTTCTGCGAACAACTTTTCATGAAATCACGCAAAAGAGAATAGTTGACTAATAATTAAGTATTACATCTCGTTTTAATCAGAAAAGGTACAAAAAAATATAGTTAGTAATAAAACTCACCAATTTAGTGTCTTGAAGTTGTATCGATCAAATATTCCCTTCGTGGGTGCAAAAATCGCAATAGTAGTTACTGAAAAGTTAAGCCAATAACCTTATTATTATTATTATTATTATTATTATTATTATTATTATTATTATTATTATTATTATTATTATTATTATTATTATTATTTTGTATGCAGGGTTTTCTACAAAAGAGAGAGATGATGAATATTATGGTTACCCATTTCATAACCACATTTCTGTAGCCTGTAAAGAGATTTTAGTGGTTAATATAAATATTATTTAAAATAATCGTGAAATACATATATACACACTTTCTTTATTTTATGGAACTGCATCACTGCACACTCTACATTTACGTAATTACTGTAATTCATTGATTGAATAACAAGACATGGCAGAGTATTCTGATTACTTATGTTTTCCAAGTGAGGATATCGCTCAAAGAAATAGCTGGGGCAGGAAGATGTCGAAAATGGAGATTCTCTTAGCTTGCACAGTGTACTACTGTCGGGAAAAGAAAAGTATAATAGATGGCCAAGGGAGGTTGGAAAAGAAATATACAACTGGAAGGGATAACAAAGTATTTGTTATAAAAGAAGACTACTGCGTGTATAGGAAGTTATGACTGAAACAGTGGCGCGTACACGCCAGAAGAATATCAATGCTCCAGCGAACATGGGGTCTCAATCGAACTTTTTGCGAGATAATAGCTAATGGTAGCTCGTGTAAAGCAGACCTTCTGGATCACACTCCCTTCACTCGAGAGTCATGTGTTTCGCCAGATGTGGAAAATGTGTAACTACATTTTCTGACTTCATGGTGTTGAATCGAACCTGCATCCTTCCCGGAAAACGGTATGTGAGCTTCCTTTGTTTCAATCTATGACCCAGCAAGAGGCGCGTGGTTTGGGTCACGTAGCTATCAGCTTGCATTCGGGAGATAGTGGTTTCGAAGCCCACTTCCAGCAGCGCTGAAGATGGTTATCCGTGGTTTCCCAATTTCATACCAGGCAAAAGCCGAGTCTGTGCCTTAATTAAGGCCACGGTCGCTTCCTTCACACTCCTAGTGTTCTCCTATCCCATCGACGCCATAAAACCTATCTGTGTCGGTGTGACGTAAAGTAAATTATAAAATAAATGTAATAAAATTTGGGATCTGATTACAGTGGATTTACTGAAATCTTACCCTGGTAACTTCACATAAGTTTCCTGAAGTTGCTCAGTGATTGTGAAAAAATAGAGGACCTGGAACTGGAAAGTAGCAGTATAGCCAAGGTACAACCTGGGTTGGCATTTGGCTGGTATAAAAATGGGTAACCATTGATAACAATTCACAGAGATTTCGACAGTTTGGCTCGAACCTACGGTCTCCAGAATTCAATCCCACAGTCTCACAATCCATACCACGTAGTCATCTTAAGTCCGGCTCAATGGCTGAGTGATCAGCGTCTTCGTCTTACGTTCTCTGGGCCCTGAGTTCGATTCCTAGCCTGATCGAGTGATTTTAATCTTAAGAGGTTAGTTTCCTTTGACCTAGGGACTGTGTCTGTCCACTGTCTCCAGACAGCTGCTCCTACACAACTCATTATCACATCAACATCAACACGCGGATGCCGTTCTTACCCATCGGAAGGTCTGCCTTTCAAGAGCTGCAGCAGGCTAGCTTCAGCCATTAATATGTATATATATAATATTACTGAAGAACACGAAAGCGGTCACAGCGTTCCCAAGGTGTAGATATCCATATTCATGAAGATAGGCCCTACAGTCCATTAAAATCAATTAATTACCAGTTTATTTCTACAGTGTATGGTTTTATTTCTACATTCAGCCGAGCGCGTCAACCCGAAATATCGAGCACCCGCCTATCAACAGCGATGTAGTGTGTCAGACTTATCTCTCTATGTATTCCGATATCTATTTATCATTCAGTACGTGTGACGAGCATTTGAATTTTCATACAGCAATCCATTAATTATGCTGGGTGTAATACCATGATTTAGCGTGGATACTGTTTTTATTCCATGGCTAGAAAGGACATAGTTCAGTGATAAAAGGTACATTGAACGCAAAAACTTCCAGACAAATTAAGAAATTGAAATTTCTGGGTGAATAATAAAGTGGTAGGCCTACACTATCAACTTAGGCCCATACGTTGTGCTGAGAACAAGACGTAATTCATACTGAAGGCATGTTAAGTACAGAACAAACTTGGATAAAAGGACACCAGTGGGATCCAAAGCCACAACTTTCCAATTCCCAGTTCGATACGTTAACTGAAGCTTGTGGGATTTAATATCGACTTAATCGGTTGTCATTTAAGAAGAACTGGATACGATTTGAACATTAATGTTATTGATTTCACGTCCATCTAGATACTTCTATGGTTATCTTCCTATTCCGTTGGTTATACATAGAATAGCTGCAATTGCTGTTTTCGTTCAACGAAAATGATGCTTGCTTGATGATGATGCTTCTTGTTTAAATGGGCCTAACATCTAAAGTCAACGGACCGTTCAACTAAAATATATGTTATTCACAATTCATGTTAATTCTGCCAAATCTATGAAGCGATTTCATCCCTACGTCCCACTACACTTGAGCATTTCAGGTTTAAAATTTGTATTCTTGCTTTTTTATGACAATGTATTCTATTTACCATTCTCTCTACTTCACCGTGTGTAATTTTATTGTTATTACTATTCTCAAAATGCCTCTTCTTAGAAAAGAATTACAATAATAGTAATAATAATAATCCAACGACAGTGCCTGTATGCTTAAGAATGCCTAGGATTGACAACCAGAATATACATTGAAGAAATCGAGAAGAAGGAAAGATTTTAAGAAAGGTTCTCGGACCAAAAAGGTGTGCTGACACATACCGATTACTCAGTAACAAAGAAGTATATAAAAATGAAGCAGGATTTCAGATAACGTAAGCAAACGAAGGGTTAAATTCGTTGGACATATTTCAAGAAAGCCCGACGACAGATTCACTAAGAAAATGTTTAACTATTTCAACAAGTCCAATATGAAGTCAACTCTTATGACAAGTGGTTTTTCTAACACCAAGAAGGATCTGCAAGAAGCGAACACCATGGATCAAGACGTCTACAACAGAACCATTTTCAGTAACAAGAAACACGCATTTGAGGGGTACCTAGAGCCAGAAACAGAGACCAAGAAGAAAACAACATTGGATGACTGAAAGGAAAGAAGCTGTACGCAAGAGAATGAAGGAATACTGGCACAAAAGAGAACTGAAGTCATGAAGAGTTATGTACGTGCTCCATACTTGGCCAAAGTCGATTATGAATAATAATAATAATAATAATAATAATAATAATAATAATAATAATAATAATAATAATCATAATAATCATAATAGTAGTTTTATTGTCCGCTGACTACGTTTTTGGAGACACCGATGTGCCTGAATTCGGTACCACAGATTTTCTTCTGTGTACCGGGAAATATATCGACACGAGGCTGAGTTATTTGAAGACTATCAAATACAAGGGAATTGAGTCGGGATGGAACTGTCAACTTGGACTAAGAAAGTCAGTCCTCTAACCGTCTGATCTACTGAGCCCGGAAAATAAATCCATGTACCGTAATCTGAAGGCTCGCAACGTAGTCTTTGACCCCGGCTACACAAGAGGCCATTGGTGAGGCACCCTGAGTCTGAGCTTATTTAAGGTTTCTTCCAAAGACAGACGATTCAGCTGGAACTGAATTCACCAGTACTAAAACTTCCTACTGGACCAGTGGCTGGCCTAACACTGGAGGATTAGGGTTCGAATCCTGATCGATTCTGCGTTGAGGTCTTTATCTGAAGTATTGCGTGCCATCAGGAAGGGCATCCGGCGTCAAATTCCCGATCAAAACCAGAACGTGTCTGGATGACTCGAGCAACCTCTGAAGTAACTAGGATAATTTGAAAAGTATATTCTTCCTCCTCTGCTTTTCCCACATTCTGGTGGGAGCGCGGGTGCTAACTGTGTAGCACAGGTTTATTTGGCTCTGTTTAAAGGCCAGATGCCTTTCCTGACGCGAACCCCATGTGGAGGGATATGTTAACTATTAAGTGTTCTTGTGGTGGTTGTCAGGGTGATGCATTGTGTGCATATGTTGAGGCAAACAGAATTACCCAGTCCCCAAGTCGGAGAAATTAACTAGGTATGATTACAATCCTCAACCAGGACGTGAATCAAACCGAGGGACCTCCGAATCGAATGTTCTAGCGCTGACCTTTCAGCCAAGGAAACGGAGAACATTGAGCAGTGTAGATAATGAAAATACACTGATCAGCTAGAACATTATGACCACTTACTCACTATCGATATACACCCGTCCAGGCGATAGCAGCGTCACCTGACGAGGAATGGCTGCTAGTCAGACAAGCACGGTGCATGAAGTATCAGTGAGCGTGCTGTCCGTGTGCAGAATGGGGAAGGAGCGCGATCTATCGGAGTCTGACCGAGGGCAGATTGTGATGGCCCAGATGCTCGGCACGAGCTTTTCGGAAAGTGCACGACTTGTCGGGTGTTCGAGGCGTGCTGTGGTGAGTGTCTTCAACTAGTGGCGAAACCGAGGAGAAACCACGTCCAAATGTCTAAGGGTTGGGCGGCCACCTCTCATTACAGATGTCGGACGTCGTAGACTAGGCAGACTGACTGTGGCGGAACTAACATCAGACTTTAATGCTGGGCAGTGTACAAGTGTGTCTGAACACACAGTGCACCGAACACTCCTAAGTATTAACCTCCGCAGCCGATGACCGATGCATGTACCAATGTTAACACCACGACATCGACAACTACTACTGAAATGGGCACGTGACCATCGTCACTGGACGTCGGCGCAGTGGCAGAGCGTTTCATGGTCTGATGAATCCCGATACCTTCTTCATCATGCCGATGGGAGGGTGCGAATCCGTCGTCTCCTAGGTGAACAGCTCCGTGATACCTGTACTGCGGGACTGAGGCAAGCTGGCGGAGGCCCAATTATGCTCTGGGTAACATTCACGTGGGCATCCATGGGTCCAGTGGAGCTCATGCAAGGCACTATGATGACCGAGAATTATCGTACACTGGTTGCAGACCACGTACACCCCCCCCCCCGCCGCCAATGGTGACCATCTTTCCCAACGGCAGTAGCATTAAAAATATAATGCGGGTAATGCGTCATGTTATAAGGCTAGGAGTGTGATGGAGGGGTTCGAGGACACAGAGACATATTGCAATTAATGTGATGGCCCCGAAATCGCCAAATCTTAATCCGATCGAACACATCTGGGATGTGATTGAACATGGCGTCAGACCTCATCGCCCCTTCTCCCCGTAATTTACGGGCATTAGGTGACTTTTGTGTACAGATGTGGTGCCAAATTCCTCCAGCGACCTACCAAGGCCCCATTGCTTCCATGCCAAGATGCATCGCTACTGTTATCCGTGCCAATGATGGGCTCTTAGGTAGGTGGTCATAATGTTTTAGCTGATCAGTGTAAACTGACGTAATCCTCATCACGAAATAGATATGTCAAACAAAAGTCTATAAAATGGCCTAAATATTCTCAAAATGACTTCAAAGAGGAAGAAAATGACCCGAAAAATATGAAAATTATATATATATATACACGTTACGCCGTGGTCGCTTCATGTGAGAATTTCGAGGTCATGAATCCAACCTGGTCATACCTGCATAAAACATTAATAAATACAGTCACGTAATTCTACGGTTGAAACCTTACGGTCTGTAAGACGTTTGAAAATGCATCTAGTAGCTTGAAATATATACTAAGTACAATAAGGAGGTAAACATACATAAACGTTTTTCCTTGAGATTCAAGGCATTTGATCACGTTACCAAACGAAAGATCAAACAAGTACTGTGTCACAGCTATCTAAATATTTAACAAAATAATCATGTCCACTGATTACAACAATCAAGTCGATCACGCTCCGAAACGCCGAGCTTCGCTAACGAGAATGAGCTATAGAAGCGCATGGTTATGTAGGCTACTGTAAATCCCGAGTTGTAATTAAGATAGTATCCCGGCGGGCCTGCCTTGTTGCTCAATTCAAAACACGAACCTGAGCTATAAAAGAAACCGTAAAACCCGTCCCGAGAAGACAACGTTATCAGCTGGCGCCTGACTTGGACGAAGCGATAAGAGGTACAGTTTCAATCCTATAAGCCGAACGTTTTCATTATCATTGCTCTCTTATCCTCCCTACACAGAATCGTTCTTCGTCTGGTTGAATCTACTCACAAAGTGGTTACAAATAATCTTTCGAATACGAGAGCAAGAATAAACTTAATTACCCACTGAAACTAAAAAACACCATAGTGCACTCTTCTTCTACTGTCTTTCTTCCTCGTAATTGTTAGATCTCTGAGGAGGGAGTGCAGAAAATTACGTCGAAGACCATGCCTTATGTGAATGATCAGCATAGAGTCCTTCGGTTAAGAGGGTACCAGTTTCGATTCCCGAAATAGCCGGGGATTTTAGTCGCATCGCGATATTTCCTCTTACTCGAGCTCTGCATATTTATGTTCCTCTTAATAGAAACTTTTCCAATCATACTTTCCATTCATACTACCACGATGGAAAGGGACAGAGTCGCAGTGAATACACTCCTCCACACTAAGTTGGCATGAATAAGGACCGGGGGAGTAGGCTGTACGGTTAGGGCACGCAACTGCAAGCTTGCATCCAGGTTCGAACCCCGCAGTTGGTAGCCCAGAAGATTTTTTCCGTAGTTTTCCATTTTCGCTCCAGGAAAATGCTGGAGGTATACTTTAAGGCCACGACCGCTTCCTTCTCAATCCTAGACATTTCTTGTCCCATCGTCGCCATAAGACCTGTCTGTGTTGGTGCGACGTAAAGCAAATTTCATCAGGAAGGATATCCAGCCGCTAAGGGGAGGTATGACTGAAATTTGAACAATTACGGCGGAAAAAATTCGTATTTGCATAAAAAAGTGATGCTATACCAGAAAATAATATATTAGTACCCAATCGGACAGCGATAATACTATTAACAGCCATGACAAGCCAGTTCTGAGGTTAGGACACGGTTGTCAACTTTTTAAGTGTTTTCTCGGTTTTACCTTATAGTAATTATTGCTGTGTACACAATGTTCCTCGTGACAGAGTTTTCATCGTAACCGGTAGAGAATTTATTTAAACGATGTGTTATACGTAGTACAGACATTATGTTCTGTGACTGACCGCATGGTGGCGCTATGGTGCACTATAGCGCATAGGTGGCGCCGTGGCATGGTACTATGTCAGCTAGTCTCTCGTCCCTACAAGAGACAGTTGAGTGCATGCACTGGAAGCAGACGTACGGTCGTTGTTGTGACCGTGATTTGAATGCGCCCGTTGGACCTTGACATGTCACAGTTTGAGCAATGGGCAAATATCAAGTTCTGCCAGAAATGAGGCAAAACCGCTGCCGAAAAGTATGAAATGATGCAGCAGGTTTACGGTGAGGACGCATTAAGTTGCAGTGTTGTGTTTAGGTGACACCGACGTTTTGTGCAAGGACGCTACAGTTTGGAAGATGATGTGCGTACTGGTCGGCAACAAACAGTTCGAACGCAACCCAAGATCCAAGAAGTTGCAACATTCGTGCGTGCTAACCGCTCCCAATCGGTAGACGATCTCGCAGCAGCAATAGGGGTGAGCCATGGTACTTGCCACAAAATTCTGACGGATGACCTCAGTATGTCTCGTGTTACTCAGCACAGTGTGCCACGAATCATGTCGCAAGACCAACGTGATGCACGCGTGACGATTTGTGGTGACCTCATCAGTAGTGCTGACAATGATCCGACGTTTCTCAACCCGATAATAACTGGAGACGAAGTGATGCCATCAGCAGCTATATCAACGTTGGCAAACGTGCATAACGGCCAACGGAGACTATTTTGAGGGTGGATGTGGTTTTGTGTAGGTGTACGCCGTGTAATTCGGCATCGTGTGCAACGCGCAGAGTCGTGCGGGTGCCTATCTTTAAGGCGTTTGAACTTAATGACTGTACTACGTATATCAGGATTAATACTTGTTATTTTTATTTTTGTATATAGTATTTATAACAGACTTATTTTTCATATTTAGTTATGGCCCATGCCATCAAAATGATGAAATTCAAATCTTAATAATTAAAAAATCCATTGGCTTCAATGATCTTTACATAATTATAAAATGTATAGCAAATTTTATTTGTACATCCATAAGGTACATTTTTACTAAATTTGGTTTAATTTCTCCCGGAATTTTATTTTTACGCAGCTTACTAGTAAGGGTCCATGTATGCAATACAAATTTCATTACAATAGGTTATAAATTGTAGAAGTTTGAAATTTTAGTCATACCTCCCCTTAAATTAAGCTTCATCCGTACTTAGTGATGATACTGAATAAGTGAGAACAGTAAGGGAAAAATTAATAAAGGAAGTAAGGAAGGAAGGAAGGAAGGAAGGAAGAAAGGAAGAACATGTGGAATATTTTGGCAACCTTTAGTTATTTGTAAAACTGAATTGCTTTCTAATTAATTTAGGAGGGCGAATCTGAGAGGAGTTGGAACCCTAAACATTTAAAATCGTAAAATATATAGATTTTTCCATCACATAAATGAATTAATAATTTCCTCATAAAATTGGTTTTTATTAATTAATAGTGTTTTGATGTTTACTAACTTATCATTAAACTTATTCTGTTTGTAACGTTTCTTGTCTCTTGAAACCTTTGCACTTCCAAAACCAAATAACAGCGAACACATTGGTTTACGTAAACATTTTAAAAACAGCTTCACTTCTGACGCTGGTACCGATTGCTATACGTTTCACATAGCATGAACGTTTGTCTCTTAAACTATGGAGCGAAAAGTATAAACAAATTCACGAAGTAATGGAAATCGATTTTCAACCTATTACGTCTTCTTATACGTACAACCGAGCTCGATAGCTGCAGTCGCTTAAGTGCGGCCAGTATCCAGTATTCTGGATATAGTGGGTTCAAACCCCACTGTCGGCAGCCCTAAAAATGGTTTTCCGTGGTTTCCCATTTTCACCCCAGGAAAATGCCGGGACTGTACCTTAATTAAGGCCACGGCCGCTTCATTCTCACTCCTAGCCCTTTCTGTCCCATCGCCACCATAAGACCTATCCTTGTCGGTGCGACGTAAAACAAATGGAAAAAAATACGTACAGATCACGTGATGAAGAGATGTTAAGTACAGAACAAAATTGGCCAACCGGACACCAATGGGATCCGAATCCACAACCTCCCGGTTTCGCGTCGGTTTTTCTACCAATTGAGCTATGGTTGAAAGTCGATTTCGATTACAATGCAGTCGTGAAAGTTCAATATTCAAATTCACGAAGGGTGAAAAAGAACCAAAAGGAACGACTGAACCCAAATCGTAACAATGATTTTCCTTTCGCCTGAGAGTGTATATAAGGCAGATAAATATCATCGTTGTTCCCATAAACACGTCTATGTGTTAATATTTCAGCTTAGAACTCTGACCAGAAAGTCATCTAAAGTTCAGTGTTGTATGAACGATATCAACGAATTTTCATTCTAAGTGATATATTTGCCACATATATTTGCCACGGGTCAGTATGTCTCCCCTCAACGTTGTCAAACAACGGTAATTCGGGGGGCAGCAAGGATATTGTATCTTATTTCCCCGAAACAATGAATGTACGCCTACTGTTGCTGCATACCCGCTATACAGCTGTGACGGGGCATGTTGCCGACAT
The DNA here is from genome assembly GCF_040414725.1 of Anabrus simplex. Classification (NCBI taxonomy): domain Eukaryota; kingdom Metazoa; phylum Arthropoda; class Insecta; order Orthoptera; family Tettigoniidae; genus Anabrus; species Anabrus simplex. Next base: position 273,864,847 of record NC_090271.1, read on the forward strand.
CACCACAATCAAGGGCTGAACAAGTCACTATTGCACGCATGCTTCTGATTTCGATTAAATTGAATACACTAAAAATGTTGAACTTCTTGACTAACGTGTGATTAATAAATTGTATGCCGGGATAAGTGGCTCAGACGGTTGAGGTGCTGGCCTTCCGACCCTAACTTGGCAAGTTCGATCTTGGCTCAGTCCGGTGGTACTTGAAGGTGCTCAGATACCTTAGCCTCGTGTCAGTAGATTTATTGGCACGTAAATGAACTCCTGCGGACTAAATTCCGATACCTCGGCGTCTTCAAAAGCCGATAAAAATAGTTAGTAGGATATAAAGCAATAACATTGTTCTATTCTATTCTACCGCTTTTTCCCATATTTGTGCGGTCGTGGGTGCGAACTGCGTCGCATACATAGGTTTGGCCCTGTTTCACGGCTGGATGCTCTACCTGACGCCAACCCTATATGAAGGAATGTAATCATTCTTGCGTGTTTCTGTGGTGTTGGTAATGTAGTCTGCTGTCTGAATATGAAGGGGAATTGTTGGAACAAACACAAATACCCAGTCCTCGAGCCGGAAGAATTAATCAGACGCGACTAAAATCCCCGATCCGGCCGGTAATCGAACACGGGTCCCTCTAAACCGAGCTCCTCAACGCTGACCATTCAGCCAAGGAGTCCGACAAAGCAAATGAATGTATTAATAATAATAATAATAATAATAATAATAATAAATTGTATATTTCTACCTGTTTGCTTAGTTCCTCTGTACGATTATCCTTTGTCATTGCTTGCGTTGATGTCAAATCTTTGCACTGCAGGAGATATGCCCAGCTATTTATTTTATTTATTGTTTGTAATATTTTTATGTACCTTAATTTGTAATAGAGTCTGTACTTATGGAACAAGAACTTAGCATGTTTTTTTGTGTTATTTATAGGCTGAGGATGACATTGAATGAAGTCGGAACCTACGTCCCTGAATTCGAGTAATTTGTGGCAAAGAATGCAGCTCAATCTTATTATAGCGTGAAATTACCACAACGTCTCTGTTACAATCATGAATAATACATTTATTTGCTTTAATCCCAAAAACAACTTTCACAAATATTTACGGGGATGTTGAAGTGCCTGCAATTTAGTATCGCAGAAGTTATTTTACGTTATAATGATTCTACCAACACAGCTGGCAAATTTGAGCACCGTCAAATACCACCGGAATGAACCAGTATTGAAACTATCAACATAGGCTCAGACAGCCATCGCTGTACCTCCTTGTCATTCAGCTGGACGTAGTTTCATTATTTGGAAAATAACAGACATTAACAGAGTTATGATCGGAGTACAGTGACGGCGTTGCTGGATAGATTAACTGTTAACGACTTGCATACAGGCCAGTTTAATATTTCCGCGGTACATGGTGCAATCCTCCGTGGCTTGATGGGTAGGCAACTCCATTTTAAAGAGGTGAGTGTGTTTTATCCCCAACACGTCATAGAGCTAGAGACTTTCCTCCGCCGGGCAATGAGCAATGGGCCGTGCAGCCAATCCATCATACCCTCATGTGGAACGTATGCGGGGTGCTAATTAATTTCCAACATTCACACTACTATTAACGAAACACGCCTTTCTACACTGATTTATTTCTGTTCCCTCTGTAACACACATGCATTGACGCACGCACACACGCACACACACACACACACACACACACACACACACAGACGAGTTCCATTAGTATTTGTGGTTTAGGTACACAAAATAAATGCACTAAAATGCATTTAATTATTTGTGAATCAAAGCGTCTACAAAGAGAGAGCGGAATTCGTCAGTAGTGAATAATGGAAGGTATAAATGTCACATATACAGTATTACTACTTGTGTAAAGCTATATTTTTATTCGTAATGTTCGTTTCAATCTTCGTTTATAATTCCGATTAGGTACACGAAAGTGGCAAAGTGGTTTAATTGATCTTTTATTTACTAATTTATTTATTCATTTATTTGTTCTTTGTTTGAATTTTATTTGTGTTTGCTTGTTTTTGTTTATTTATGCGAAAAACGCTGAAAGGGACCGGCAATTACTTTATCCATGGAGGTAGAATGGTCCATTAGAGTAGTTTCTAAGAATTCTTTCTCAGATATCTTCATTGAAATGAAAAATCATTTAGTAAGGTAAGGGTGTATTCTGCCCGAAGGCAGGTCCGAACCTCCGCAGAGGTGTGTCTGAGCCAGAGTTTACGTACGGTAGGGTGGCCGATTCCTTTCCTCTCCTCCATTCCCTTACCGCCCACAAAGAGCGCGTGACAACCCATCCAAATCTTGATCACGCCCAATGTTGTTTAACTTCGGAGATCTCACGGGATCCGGTGTTTCAACACGGCTACAGTAGGAAAGTAGCAACATGGGTTAAAGAACATCGTAGGCACTTACGTCTTTGCCGGCCAGAAAAGTCTGCTGTGGCAGAAAATGCCATACATAATGACCATCAAATCATTTTGATGCAACTTATATCATTTATACAGTTTCCTACCCTGAGTGTGAGCTGTCCTTTGACAATGACAACAACGCGAAGATAATGACATAAGGATTTCTGTATATGTGTGTAGAACAGACTGAATAGATTTTACTTCACGTTATCATATACCAGTAAAAATATATTACGTTGAATAATATGAAATAGTAATATTATATTGCTAGTTATCACGTTAGCGTTAGTTACTTATCTGTAGTTACAAGTTCCACACCAGGCAAAGGTTAGGGCTATACCTTAATTAACTGATGGTAGAAATGGATACTCAAGGATAGAAATTGACGAAGTGTTACATCCTAAGCCAAAATACAGATTGTCACGTGATTATCGTCTTTTGAGTTGACCTTCTAGCCGTACGTACAATCTGTCGCGGATAGGATTGGCAATATTCTCAGAAGGCACAACATCATTTTTAATCCTATTATCATCATAGGCAATTGCTTACGATCTGTCAAAGATTCTATTGGTTTAAACTGTGCTGGAATATGTATGATTCCTTGCTCCTGTGGATCGGTTTACTTTGGCCAAACATGTAGGAAAGTAGCAACATAGGTTAAAGAACATCGCAGGCACGTACGTCTTTGCCAGTCAGAAAAGTCTGCTGTGGCATAAAATGCCATACATAATGACCATCAAATCATTTTTGATGCAACTTATATCATTTATAAAGAGAAACAATTCTACCTAGAACATTCGTGAGGCGATAGAAATTGCTAAACACCCGAATAATTTTAACAAAGGTGACGACTATATACTGAGTAGATCATGGTTACCCTCCATAGTTAACTCGTCAATATCTTTCTCCGTGACTATGAAGCCCCTGTAATGAACTATTTTTCTAACAATTTCTCTTTATCTTGAGTCTGGTTACTATGGAGTGATAGTTGCCATTAAATGCTTTGTTGTTGCTCTGAAGACGATCCTGGTCGCAGGATCGAAACGCGTCAGCAGATTATTAATATTACGCGACCCAATATCCCCAAATTATTACAATTTTTATTAATTATTATAATGTTTAAAAAGTATTAGGCACATTGTTAATGTTACTTATAAACACTGTAGTAAATGTGTAAGTAATATTCGTATCGAAAGGTTTCCACTGATTAATCAATGTTATGTACCTAGAATTAGGCTTAGGCTGATGCATGTTCAACTGTTGGGTCTTACTATTTAACTGAAATTTTTTCATGGCATTGCATTTTGAAACTACTGTACATATTTGGGCATTATACAATGCAGTGTTTAACTTCATTTCTTTTTTTCTATATATCCTGGTTACTTTATTTTCTGTTATTTTGTTTGAATTGCACTGTATTTAGGAATCTCTTTGTTCAAATTGAGACGTAAGACAATAAATTAATATTTTCTCAATTGCAGAGAAAGTAAGAACGAACCATTTGCTCAGGATGAAGATTTAACTCCAGAACTTGTCCTCAACTTCCAAGCTGCAGGAAGGAGAGACACTTATATTTTTTAGAATCTGGTTTACGTCGTACCGACACAGACAGGTCTTATAGCGACGATGGCATAGGAAAGGGATAGGCGTGGGAAGGAAACATCCGTGGCCTACAGCCCCAGCATTTGGATCGCGTGAAAATGGGAGACCACGGAAACCAATTTCAGGGCTGCCGACAGTGGGGTTCGAATCCACTATCTCCTGGATGCAAGCTCACAGCCGCGCGTCCCTAACCGCACGGCCAACTCTTTCGGATGGAGAGATACTAGCTGTCCATATTTTCATCATCATCATCATCTTCTTCTTCGTCGTCGTCTGACGCTACTAAGATACTTGGTTTCCTTCAAAATATCCTCGTAGACCTCACGATCTTGGATGTTCCATCTCCAGTTCTATTCAGCTGTGAATGTCAGATCATTCTCCACTGAATCGAATCTCGTTAACGTTGGTCTTCTAACTCGTCTTCTCGAATGTCAGCTTTCTGTGCCCTGAAGTTATGTCATTCCTTATCCAGCCAGTCCCTGTTCTGACTGGTGTGAAGGTGTTGCTCAGGGGTCGGTTAGTGTGTGCATTTCAATCTTATTGGCATGCCGATATAAAATAACAAAGTACTCGGTGAGGAATGCAACAGGAAAGTAACTCATATTCCAAGTATGCCTCTTAAGTTACCCGTATACTATCGATGGCAGCTGACGGTGGATCTGTTGAGGACTCAACCATTCTTCAGGCTGAGTACTTGGCATGCAATTGTTATAGATTTTAAAGTCAAAATTTACCGAGCTCGATAGCTGCAGTCGCTTAGGTGCGGCCAGTATCCAGTATTCGGGAGATAGTAGGTTCGAACCCCACTGTCGGAAGCCCTGAAAATGGTTTTCCGTTGTTTCCCATTTTCACACCAGGCAAATGCTGGGGATGTACCTTAATTAAGGCTACGGCCGCTTCCTTCCCACTCCTAGCCCTTCCCTATCCCATCGTCGCCATAAGACCTATCTGTACCGGGCGAGTTGGCCGTGCGCGTAGAGGCGCGCGGCTGTGAGCTTGCATCCGGGAGATAGTAGGTTCGAATCCCACTATCGGCAGCCCTGAAAATGGTTTTCAGTGGTTTCCCATTTTCACACCAGGTAAATGCTGGGGCTGTGCCTTAATTAAGGCCACGGCCGCTTCCTTCCAACTCCTAGGCCTTTCCTATCCCATCGTTGCCATAAGACCTATCTGTGTCGGTGCGACGTAAAGCCCGTAGCAAAAAAAAAAGACCTATCTGTGTCGGTGCGACGTAAAGCAACTAGCAAAAAAAAGTCATAATTTTGTCCAACAGAAGTTCCTTAGCATGCCTGACTTGAGCGACACAGAGCTCTCAGTGCCATTGACCTCAGCCTTGTTCGAACTTGCTATCTTTGGAAGAGAAATACAACGGTTGGATGACTGACTCTCCCACTAAGTTGAGGATTTTTAATTAAATTCTCATGCGGTTATATAATTATATACGGGCTGTTTAAGTAAAACGTGAAAGAAATTAAACAAGAAAGAGGGGTGCTCTACTGAATACATCCACATAAGGAATCTAGGGCCAGAGAATACACATTAAGGAGATATTGGAATAAACATTACCATCATTATTACCGATTTCCAGATTGTTTGGTACTCAATCACAACAACGCGAATCATTAGCAGCAGCAGCGGCAGGGGTTACGAGCACTTCGCGTCAGCTACGTGAATTAAAGTGACACGTTTGTTCAAACCAAAGCGTCCACTGTACTTCGTAGTCTCTAATAAAACAATACCATCCGATATTATCATCTGAAGGCACAAACCTGCGCGAAGACCCGACCTTGGGAATAGAAAGGGGGGAAGGAAGGTAGTGGAGGGGGTAACTACCGCTCTGTACAGGGAGCGAAATGAAGCCTCTGTCACACTAGCGTAGTGGCCAGGAGCTGGTGTGAACACTGCAATAGCAACTAATGAAATTAACGTTCTTCCCCTCTCACTCACGCTGCAACACATTGACCCGTCCGGATACAAAACACATTTTGTGCTCAGGTAAGATTTTGTGCAATCAGATAGTAATCAGGCTCTAAATATCGATATACGGATAATGTTCTATATGAAAAAGGGGATCCTAATTCGAGTCGCATTTCGTACGAGTACTACATGTTCGTAATTTACAAGATCTGACTATAACATATACCTCACACTTGTCCACTTTTGGTCGATGGCAGATATGAAGGTTTAAGCAATTTCTTGACGAAAGTTTTTTCTCTTCATGTATTGTGAACTGACTAAATTTACTTTTGTTATTTATTTCTTCATTTATTTCCGAATAAGATACAGCACATCTCCGATTTATAAAGATCGTTTTTTCCTTCTATATCGTAATATTTCATATACTGTATGTACTATATGTACGATATGCATTTTACGTATTTTGATTTTTTGCTGGCCTCATGAATGCTTGCTGAATGTCAAATAAATTAATAGAAATAAATACTGCGTGCACGTGAAATCAGTGTAGCTGCGTTTTGCGTGTTAGTGCAAGAACTGATGGGGAAGAGGCGTTGGCCAGTATACTAGGTCCCTTGACGTTCACCAGGAAATGATGTGGGTAAGCCACAGAAGACCTCTTCTATAACCACGATTGAGTCACAGCTTTGAAACATCTATCCTGACTAGGTTCATTGTATCAGAGACACTCTTGCTAGATCCAAGAATGATATTGAAGGATTCAAAAATTTCATAAGATTTACGGAAAATTTCAAAAGACATTTAGTAATATCTCATATTTTGATGTAGAATACGTTTCTCAAACAAACATACTTGGTCAAAAGTTACACACGGTCAGCAGTTGTATAGTGTATGCTTGTACTCTACGATAGTCATAGTTACCATTGTGTATTACTTCAGAGAATTAGAGTCCTATATCGCCGCTTAAGAAACAAAACTTCATATCCCACAATGCCCACCCTATCCATGATCTATATATTTAAAACACTAGGCTTTCTTTATGATTGCGAGTTTGAGAGAACGGCTGAACCGATTGACATCGTAAGGTATTCTGACGAAAGCTCTTGGAATGTAGATCAGCAGAGTACCTTCAAAGTATGAACATTTCTTGCCGTATATTTTTAAGTTATTAAAGAAAAATGTAGCATTATGATTGACCAAAGCGCTCACCACTACTTTAAGGCCACATGAACCGTGAGAGCGCTGAGGCCTGTGGAGCAGTAGTGGAGGTAGAAGGGGGTAAGCACACATTCAGATGTCGTCCTCGTCAGCTGTACTTCGGCTTCTTCCGAACTGTGTTGTAGAGAATCGTTTGGCCGAGAAGAAGCTATTCAGCGCTATTTTACTGTCTGTTCTGTAGTTCTCCTTATATTGAAGTGATTACGGATAAATTTAAACGTTTTCTTCTCCATGTCCTTTCTCCCTATATTTGTTGCTTTGAGTGATTTCGGAGAAATTTAAAAACTGAGGCTGTTAACTACTTCCCTTCCGGTTGTTAGTGAAGTGAGTCGATGTTCCGTGTCATACTAATTCAATCGGCACCGTTGGCGACGGGGGCCAGGCTCACTACTGAGGGCACCATTGACGTCGGCCAGGCTGACGACGGGAAGCGCTAATGGAGACATTGTTCGCGGACAGACGTTAATTTTACTATATGGAAAGGGTCAAAAGGCGGAGCGAAAGGACGTTGAAAGTATACTTGCGGTCTATAAATACCCGGTGGAGGCATATAAGGACACCCGTTTCTCATCAGGTTCACAATGACGACACCTTCGAGCTGGATAGTGCAGAACGCCGACCTCAGGAAGCTGTCGGTCGATGACTTCTCACTTCTCTTAAGAGGTCTTTCCTATCAACCTAATTGCATGTTTGAACAGAAGAGCAACGACACAACCATTTTGCATCTTCCGTACTCAACAAAGTGTGAGTCGATACATCACAAATTTGGAGAGAGGGAAAAGTTCATCAGATTGGTGCCACAATCGATTCACCTTCCAAAGGACGACTCTCGCCTGTTCCTGGAATTGATAAAGAAGCGACTGATTACCACAACTCCTTAACAGGCGCTGGAGCAGCATCACACTGAACCGTCACACCGAGCCATCAAAAAGGTTCAAACAATATTCTTGAATCGTTAATTCGGTCTACAATACAACGTACACCTGATGATTGGACACTGTCAACTGCACATTATTCTCAAGTTTTGTCCAGGGAAATTCATAATAAAATATCTGGCTATGTTAAAGGGAAACTTTGTTCAAAAATGAAGAATACTTTTCACCGTTTGTTAGCATGGCTTGCTGATGGCACCAGCTTCAGTAGATACAATATCTCAATTGTTTTATAGAAATAATACTCTTCCTATTGATTTTGTGTGTAACCTTAAGAAAGTTCTTAATTAGGAAAAACCAAAGATTAACTCGCTCTTTGTGTATGAACTAAGTAACACTGTTAAGAGTATTATAGCTCAGAGCATTGCCGCACACATCGTCACTGGTTATGCTTCTAATGTGGTTCCCTCTCAGATTTCTCTTTTGAAAATTGTGAGCATATGAAATCTGTCCTCGCGGATGCGCCCATTCAGATTGCGAGAAAGTATTCACCGAAACAAAATCTTCGAACTCTCAGTTTACTCTCAGGAAATTCTCAATTACTAGGCTAAGGTTACATAACTATACGTGACGAACAAGCCTTTGCGAATGGTGAAATAACATTTTCATGTTCCTTTTTCGTGGTAAAACAAATCACACCGAACCAATTTGCTGATTGAATCCCTTATATCTTCAGGATTTCTTCACAATATTGAAAATGGAAGGAACTACAGCTCGTAAAGGAACAGTGGAAGAGCCTAACCCGGAGGAATCCTCTGCATAACGTGCGAAACGGTAGATCGGATCTACGGATGGTACAGGAAATTCGGGCAAGCGGGTATTTTTCCTGGAGAGAGTTAACCGCCTGTGGAACAGCTTATCCCATTTAATCACGTCGCGTTTACATTTACGCAACGGCCATGGGAAGAAATATCAATAGAGCTGTCCACACTTCCATTGGCGATCGGTTTACTGTAATGGCTATGTTAGACGACGGAATGTTGAGTGTTATAAGACACATAATGCCATGATGTTTAGGATATAGCATTCACAAGCCGAATGTACGGATGGCGAATTTCATTGTCCTCACAGATGGTGACGAATCAAATGTTATTGAACTACCAGTCAGAATTACAGCACATGATGATATAGTGATTGAAATTTACAGCAAAACGTTCACTTCTGCGAAAGATGTCATCATCTTCTCGAAAGTTGCGATTTTTTGATTAATTCATTTGAATGTAATTGGGCTTATACCCAGTAGTTTGAAACCGTACACTAGCGTCAACAATTTAATACTGAAGATGAAAGCTAGCTACTTCAAATTCTTACATGATTGTTGAATTCTTTGGAATTAATGGTTTGCCTCACATATTATTATTCTAAAGACTGGAGCCATAGTTTTACTCCTTAGAAATCTGAACGTTTCTCAATGGCTCCTAAACGGAACCAGATTAGGGCCTAATTGTTAGAAGTACGTACCAAAATTGTTTAGATTTGGAAATAATTAGTGTAAATAAAGTTACACAGAGAGATTTAATCCCTTGAGTTGACTTAACAACATCCGATAAATACTTCAATTTTCTTTCAGGAGGTGCCACTTTCCAATTCGATTGGCATTTTATATCGCAATCGATAAACCTCAAGGTCCGTGAAGGTCTCCATTTACCACAGTCAGTTTACAGCCGACCGAACTCGATAGCTACAGTCCCTAAAGTGCGGCCAGTATCCAGTATTCGGGAGATCGTGGGTTCGAACCCCACTGTCGGCAGCCCTGAAGATGGTTTTCCGTGGTTTCCCATTTTCACACCCGGCAAATTCTGCGGCTGTACCTTAATTAAGGCCACGGCCGCTTCCTTCCCACTCTTAGCCCCTTCCTGCCTCATCGTCGCCATAAGACCTACCTATGTCGGTGGGATGTAAAGAAAACTGTAACAAGATAAAGTGCAAGGAATGTCGCATATAAGAAAATCCTCCAATAAATATTTACGATATTGACCGTCATGTCTTAACAAGTTTCAGCTACATTTCCTTAAGACTGGTCACACCTCCCGGCCACGTATGGATAACCAGTCCACCAAAACAATTTTCGTTGCGTTCATTTTCCTATGCTAAATTATTTTTCGGGCGGCCCCCGAAGCCTGCTCCCCCCGCATGGCAATCAGCTCAATCTACATTGCCTCCAACATGCTATTGATTTCTAAGGAAAGAAGGTAGCAGGGAAGAATGGGAAGTGATACAAGGAGTATCTGCAGGTTTCCGAGTTCGACTCGCTACCACGGCGAGTGTTCGTGTTGGTAAGGTAGTGTTAAGGTGTGTCATTAAGAGTCTGGGAAAACCACATACAGAGAAAAGAGAAAGAGCCTACTGTAACGGGAAGCTATTTACACCTCCCCTGAGAACCGTGTGACTTTGCTGTGGTGGGGAGGCTTGCGTGCCCCAATGAAGCGGATAGCCGAGCCGAAAGTGCAACCATATCAGATGGATATCTGGTGAGAGACCAGGTTAACGAATGGTTCATCGAAAGGGAGGTAGCAGCTGTTTGGAATTTGCAAGGGCGGCAGTCTGGACGATTGACTGATATGGCCTTGTAATTATACTCAACATCGCTTAGCCGTGTTGATACTTCTACACAGCTGAAACCAACAAGAAAATACAGCCGTAAATAACTCCCGAGGACATGCAGCTCTCTCTGTATGAATGATGTACTGATGATGGCTTTCTCCCAGGTAAAATATTCTGTTTGGGGACACTACAAGAGGGGGAAATGATCAGAAAGATCGATACGGTCCTTCCTGTGAGTCTAAGCGTGGAATATTAGGAGTTTGAATCGTAGTGGTAAGTTAGAGAATCTGAAAATGCATATGGATAGACTGAAGTTATAGTTGGTATAAGTGAAGTACGTTGGCATGAAGAGCAGGAATTTTGGTCAGGTGAATGCAGAATAATCAACACAAAATCAAAACGGGAGGAATTTTAGGAGTCGGTGCAACAATGAATAAGGAAATAGGGCAACGGGTAAGCTGCTACGAACAGCATAGTTAAAGGATTATTGTTGTCAATATAGATACCAAACCAATGCTCACCACAACAGTGGAGGTCTATAGGCCTACCAGTTGATGCCTACTAGTAGATGAAGAAAACGAAATAATATATGAAGAGATAGAATATTTAATACAATATGTAAACGCTGATGAAAATCGAATTGTGATAGGAGACTGGAATGCAATGGTAGGCCAAGGAAGAGAACGTAATACAATAGGAGAATTCGGATTGGGACAAAGGAATAAAGGTGAAAGTCGGCTGGTTGAATTCTTCCCGTATCTTAATTTAGTCCTTGTTAATACTTGGTTCAAAGAATACAAACGGCGGCTCTACATGTGGACGAGATCTGGATACACTGGAAGGTGTCAAATGGACTTCATAAAGATTAGGCAGGGATTCAGAAACCAGGTGCTGGGTTGCAAAACTTTTCCCGGAGCAGACGTTGGCTCTGACCACAACTTATTGGTCATGAAATGTCATCTGAAGTTGAAGACATTGGAGAAAGTAAGGAATGCAAGGAGATGGGATCTAAACAAATTGAAGTCAAGGAGTGTGAGGGACTGTTTCAAGAAACATGTTGTACAAGGACTAAATTAAAAGGCCGAAGGAAACACAATACAGGAAGAATGGGCAATCGTAAAGAATCGGCGAAAGTACAAGAATGAAAAAATTAAGAGGGCAGAAAGGAATACAGTCGATTAAAAATGGTAAGGATAGAATGTGCAGGACAGCTAAGAAAGAATGGCTGAAGGATAAGTGAAAGGATGTTTAAGGCTGTATATTCATAGGAAAGGCAGGTGCTGCATACAGGAAAATCAAGGAAATCATTGGTGAAAGGAAAAGAAGGAGTATGAATATTAAGAGCTCAGATGGAAAACCACTCCTAGGGAAAGAAGACAAGGGAGAAAGATGTCTGGAACATATCCAAAAGTTGTATCAAATGGGAGACCAAATGTTGAGATCATAGTTTGGTAGAGATTTGAGAAACCTAAATATGAAGAAGGCACCTGGAATTGATGACACTCTCTCCGAATTACTGACTGCCTTGGGTGAAACCAGCATGGCAAGGTTATTCCATTTATTCTGTAAGATAAATGAGACAGGAGAAGTGCCATCCGATTTCCAGCAGAATGTTATTATACCTATCCCCAAGAAAACCGGTGCTGACAAATGTGAAAACTACCACAACATTAGTTTACTATCTCACGTCTGAAAAATTTTAACACGTATATTTACAAAGTAACTGAAAGACAAGTTGAAACTGAGATTTGGATTCAGAAGAAATGTACGAACACGTGAAGCAATCCTGACTTTACCTCTGATCTTAGAGAATCGAATTAATAAGGACAAGCCCACATGCACTGCGACCGTAGATCTTGAAAAGATAGGACCAAGCTATTTGAGATTATAAAGGTGATCGGGATTATGTACCGAGAAGGAAGAGTTTATATGTATAAAAATCAGTCTGCAGTGATAAGAATCGAGAGCTTTGAAAATGAAGCAGCAATCCAGCAAGGAGTCAGGTAAGGTTACAATTTGTCCCCGCTCCGTTTCAATGTTTATATAGAACAGGCGGTAAAGGAAATTAAAGGGGAATTTGGGAAAGGAATCATAGCAATTCAACGAGAAGAAATCAAAACACACAGTTTAGCTGATGATATTGTCATTTTATCTGAGAATGGAGAAGATTTGGAGAAATTGCTGAATGGTATGGACAGAGCCTTCAGTATGGAGTACAAGATAAAAATACATAAGTCCAAAACAGAAGTAACGGAGTGCAGTCGAACAAAGTCAGGTGATGCAGCAAATATTAGATTACGAAATGAAGTCGTAAAGGAACTTGATGAATATTGTTAATTGGGTAGTATAATAACTAACGATGGCAGAAGTAAGGAATACAAGCAAAGGAGGACTTTCTTAAGAAAAGAAATTAGCTCACTTCGAACATCGATATTGGAGTTAGAAATGTGTTTCTGAAGATTTTCTTCTGGAGCGTGGCACTGTATGGAAGTAAAACATGGACGATAACTAGCTCAGACAGAAAGAGGATGGAAGCTTTTTAAATGTAGGGTAACAGAAGAATGCCGAAGGTGAGATGGATAGATCGAGTAACGATTGAAGAGATACTGAATCCAGTTAGTGAGAGGAGGTCGCTTTGGCTAAATTTGATCATAGGAAGTGATAGAATGATAGTTCAAATCTTAAGACACCCAGGAATTGTGCAGTTGGTTTTGGATGGAAGTATAGGCTGCAAGAACGGTAGGGGTACGCCAAGGTATGAATATGACAAGAAGATTAGACCAGATGTAGGATGCAGCAGTTACGTAGAAATGGAAAGGTTAGCACAGGATACGATCGCGTAGAGAGCTGCATCAATTAAGTCTATGGACTGATGACTCAAAAAACAACAATTCTGTAGTCGTCTGACTGCTCCCTCTCAAACAATATTCGTGTACTTCCTTTAAGACTTCATTTTTAACCTAATATTTCCTGCATCACCTATCTTCGTTCGACTAAATTCCATTACCTTCGTTTTAGACTTATTTATTTTCATGTCTGGATCCATGGCTAAATGGTTAGCGTGCTGGCCTTTGGTCAAAGGGGTCCCGAGTTCGATTCCCGTCAGGATCGGGAATTTTGACCATAATTGGTTAATATCTCTGTCACGGGGGCTGGGTGTATGTGTCGTCTTAATAATCATTTCATCCTCATCACGACGCGCAGGTCACCTACGTGAGTCAAATAGAAAGAACTGCACCTGGCGAGCCGAACATGTCCTCGGACACTCCCGGCACTAAAAGCCATATGCCATTTCATTTCATTTACATTCATCTTGTACTACTTCCCCAAGACTCTGCCAATACCACTCGGCAACTTCTCCAAGTCTTCTGCAGCCTTAGATAGAAATAACAATATCATCGGCAAATCTCATGGTTTCGATTTCCTCTCCTTGGATTGTGATTCCCTTTCCAAATTTATCTCTGATTTCCTTTACAGCCTGTTCTATATATATAGTAACTGTTACAATTACTATAAACGAATACTATTTCCGAATTTGGTAATCCGTAACTGGGAGGGAAGTGAATAAAATAATTAATTAATTCATTAATTTATGCATTCACATTTCAGGAAATGTCTTATGTCACCAGGGCAAAGGAGCATGCGGTGTATATATACTACTACGTCCGGTAGATTTCCAAATTTGAACCCCCATTGAGCACATATGAGACATGATGGGACGGTGCCTGACGTCCAGCCCACCCCGGCAACGACCAACACCCGCCTATGCCAAGAAGTACATTGAGCGTAGGAGACTGTATTCCAGAAAGACATTCGTTAGTTGTATGACCGCTTGTGCCAGAATAGCTGCACGTGGGGCTGTTACATTCGTTACTAAGTTACCTGCTGTACTTGTTTCTTGTTCTTCTGTACCAACGTTGGAGCAAATACGTGTATTCCTGTGGGATGTTTTTAAATGCATTGACACCAACAGGACCAAAGTGATGACCATTTCCAGAACTCGTAACACGCACATTCCTATGATTATTTATGGGAACCAGTTGAACAACTGCGGAAGTTTAAGTACCTTGATAGCTGGATTGCTGAGGACTTCGACCCGGATTTAGTGATCCGTGTTCAAATAGAAATGGCTCGTACTAGCTTTTTGAAAATGAGAAATCTACTGTGTGAAGTAAACCTCAGCTTACAGACACGTCAAAACTTCGTCTGATGCCGTGTATATTCAGTGCTTCTGTACGGCGCTGAAACATGGACTCCGAAATGTAACACCATTATGAGAATAACTGCTTTCGAGGTGTGGGTGTACTGTAGGATGTAACGGATCTCGTGGACTGACCACGTCTCCAATACTACCGTGCTCAAACGAACGAGGAGGTAACGAATGTTGATATGTACAATCAAGGGAAGAATGTCTGTCTACCTAAGGAATGAATGAAAAGTACAACCTACTTAAATTGATCATGCAGGATAAAATTGATGGACGTAGGAGTTGCGGTCGAAGAAAACACTCTTGGGTGAGGAACTTACGGGATTGGACAGGACTAGATTGTAGTAGACTGATGAGGACAGTCGAACATCGTTCAGACTTTGCTGTAATCGTGACCAAGCTTCAGTAATGGAGAAGGCACTACTACAACAAGAAGTATCAGAGTTCCTTGCAACGCTGTTTAAAGAAGGAACATAACACCATCAAATCTGGCATGTTTGTTAAAATAGCTGCGCACCAATTCAAATGGAAAATATACTAGGGGATCGGGCGAACGGTTTGTACTTTGAATGAATTATTGGAGCGTGTTTGATTGAGCGTTCACAGCTCCCTTGTGAGTTGTATGTTAGTCAGGCTTAAGAGAGATTTTAAAGACCTCTCTCTATGTTGTACCTTTCCCCTGGCGTTTAACAGAGAGAGATTCGTTGCTGTGTCAGTAGTCAGTACAGACAGATGCGGTATTCCAAGGAGACCTCCAATTTAAGTGTAGCAAAGCTGCGTACAATCCCGCGAAAGTTCTAGCCGCAACTTAACATGCATAACGAGGGATTTGGGATAACGAGGGAGTTGGGTGGAGGGAATATAACTTGTAAGCAAACGCCTCTCTGAATTCCCTTGTGTTACTTTCCACTAATCATGGCATAAAGATTATTTTTCATGGAACAACCCAAAACTTCTAAATAAACAATGCTAGAATGGTATACATAAAGTGCATTAATTATTAATCGAGATATTCAGTTGAGAAAGAGGCATGTAAACCGAAATGAAAAAATGAAATGGCGTATGGCTTTTAGTGCCGGGAGTGTCCGAGGACAAGTTCGGCTCCCCAGGTGCAGGTCTTTTGAATTGACTCCCGTAGGCGACCTGCGCATGGTGATGCGGATGAAATGGTGATGAAGACGACACATACACCCAGCCCCCGTGCCAGCGAAATTAACCAATTATGGTTAAAATTCCCGACCCTGCCGGGAATCGAACCCGGGACCCCTGCGGCCAAAGGCCAGTACGCTAACCATTTAGCCATGGAGCCGGACATGTAAACCGAAATATTGTGTTACGAAAGATTACGTACACAGATTTCTAAATTCGTATGTTTTGCCCGAGTTTGCATATTTTCTAAACATTTTTTATTTGGATGGTGTTCGTTTTGTAACTTTCTAGCTGTCAAATTAGAGTTGAAAAGTTTGAATGCCATTTAGGGTCCCTGCGTGTCAAAGTGGACGTTGTTCTTTTTTTTTTCGTTTTTTTACTCTTCCAGATAGCATAGAAACCGAAACTCTGTCAGGTGACTTATGGACGAGTTTTAAGTTTGACGGGTAAGCAACATATTTGTGTATAAATGCCGACATCGCGTGACATGGGGTGTCGAGTGGACTTCTTCCCGCACTTCTTAAGTCTGGCTAGCTCCGGTAGTTTGAATCCGCGATCCTGGGACCCATCCCCTGCTGTAGAACGCTAAGCAGAAGAAGAAGAAGAAGTGGTATTGGTGATTGATTTGAGGGCAAGTAGACCTACAACTAAATAAACCTCCCCTCCAATCAGAGACGAAAAAAATCCAATTCTTCCAGAAACGAAGGTTTGACCAAAAGAAGGATAACAATTCCCTGCTAATAAATATGGAACTTTAGAAATAAAAATATACCTTTCTGCGTTCCCAATTCTACATTAACCCGGAGGTCCCGAGGCTATGGTCTGAAATTCAACAGTCACTTAAAAATACAAACTACGCGTAGTTGACCTTGAAACTGAAATTTTACATTGCACTCGAATGTTAATTTACCTAGAGTTGTTAATCTCATATTCTTCTCAATCAATAAGCAAGTTATCAACAATTCCATAGGTTCCTAATCACAGCAGCGTGCTCATCGATGCAGTTTGCGTTGCTTCTACGTATAGACTGATGGAAATCACAAAGTACAACATGTTGCCAATACTCAAATGTTAAATCTGTTCTTACTGCATGGATGCAGGACCTGAAAAGTGACGAAAGATATTACCACAAGGTTACAGATGTGTTTAAATCGATGATTGGAGTGCATTATATGAATAAAATGGCCAAACGAAAACCTTCGGCAGGCCACAGGTCAACGTCCTGTACAACAACAGATAATGAGAATAAAATGGAGGTGGATCGGCTGCACCCTGAGAAAACCACAAGAAGGCATCACAAGGCATGCACTGAGGTGGAATCTGTAAAGTAGCCGCAGACAATGCAGACCGAGGAAAACCTGGAAGACAACGATAGACAGGGAGGTATCTGGAGAAATTAAAGGAAATAAGTGCGTAGATAAGTATGTAACTAAGTAGTTAAGTAAGTTGTTGCCACTGAGCTCAATGCGCAAAGTGTAGAAAATACCAAGGAGCGGAGATCTGTGGAAGTACGACGATCTCATTGAACACAACTTACACAGGAAGACACAGACAGTGTCACCAGTTATCCTATCATAAAATTTTAATAATGAAGAGAAATATTTACTAATACGTTATTATTATTATTATTATTATTATTATTATTATTATTATTATTATTATTATTATTATTATTATTATTATTATTATTTCAATTTTATTCCCGCATTTGTCTAACTATGGACCGCATAGACTGTTGGCCTTTTATCTCTTCTCTTCCCAGAACCTCTTCATTCTTTCGTATCTCATCTTTCTCTCCTCTGCGAAAGTGATCCGTTTTGGTCTCCTTTTCAGTGGTTTCTCTTCAAATGATTTCTAAACTGTCGAATTTCTTCTGTATTATTTTCTATTGTGGATCATCTCTAGTGTACTTCCAACTTCTTTCGCATCCCTCTTGACGTCTTCTACGTATTTGGAGGTGGCTTTTAATCCCATGATGTGTCTGAAGATCCGTTTGGTCAGTCTTTTGCCATCCATTCTTACTAGATATCCGTAGAATTTCATCCTTCATTTCCGGATTATGTCCATGATATTTGTATTTTTAGAGCTCTTCAATTCTCCTTTTCTTCCAAGTCACATCTCTTCTGAGGTCCCAGAATTTTTTACAGAATCTTCCTTTCCTTGTTCTCGAGTTCTTACACACCCCCTTCCTCCATTTTTTCAAATAAGACATTCAGAAGCGTGAAATCCTTCCAGTTTTATCACCGAATTATAATTTTAAGATATTTCACTGTTTTTAAACCCGTTATATGTTAACTTGTAGGTCAAATCTCATTTTCTGGCTCTTGATTTGTTTACCTATTTATCCAGTCCGTTGGGTCCAGTCCGTTCTCTGTCCTTTTAATTAATTTAGTATTAACAATAATATTAATAATAATATCCCACTGGGACAAACTCATGACCGACTACTGTTCCGTCAAGCCATCCGACACGGAGTTTTCCCAACGTCCATTACAAGTAGGAAGACTGCAGGAACTAAGTGGACCGAGGGGAGAAAGCTGGCTCATAGTCAGCAAATGGAGTATTGGAAGAAGAAGAAAGCAACAACTTTACCCAAGAGTAGATACGAGCCCCGTGGTCCTCAGTAGGCCTAAACGACAAATAATAATAAGAAGAAGAAGAAGAAGAAGAAGAAGAATATTGTGAGATTTGCCACAATGTTCTGAATATTGCAACAAGTTTTAGATTCAAGTCTGGGGGTTGGCAGCACTGGTAGTGGGATTCACTATATGCGGCTAGGTAGATAGGAAATGGTGGTATTTTAGATGCGTGCCATTTTATGGCTGCAACTCCACATGAATGTGCTGTATGTGATGAAGGTATGTACACTGTGTTTTCTCCCCCCAGTTCACTGATTGGAATTGTTCTTTTTATTCTGATTTTCAACAGATGTAAAGAACGAAAGGGTGGATACAAAAATAGGGAATTTTCGTCGGAATGGAATGGCTCCTATTCTTTTGTTCTCCTGACCCCACAGCGTATCACAGAGGAAAGCAATATGCACGAGTGCAATATCAATTCCTTCATTGAGAATAACAATCGTGTTTAATGAATCCACGACCCCAGATCTATAAGCAATTTCGTAAGTTTGAAATGTATTTATAATTTCACGTTCCCTTTGATGCTTGATTTACAGACACTGCTTATTTTGATCCCCCACTTCGCGTAGCTGTATGAATTATTTGGCTCCTCTTGAAGGTTCTCTGCTGTTGTTGTTGTTGCTGTTTTGCGCTATTGACTGATGCGTGCGTTTTCAGATAACACAAGGAGATTTTAGTTCCCTGCCAGTATTAAATTACTAAGGAAACTCCTCTCCCCTTTCTAAACCTTCTTCTTATTATTCTCCTGTTAAACGTTGCACTGAATGTTCATGTCCCGTTATATGGATTGTGGATTGCCACATGTTCGGTTCTACAACAGCGCTCGTAAGTGTTTTGACAACAATGTTTTTTCACAATAGTTTTGTTCACAGCATTTTTTTGCCTCTTGTACAAATTACAAGGTGCAGTAAAGCTAATGCAGTGAGCTCGCAGTTGC
The DNA here is from genome assembly GCF_040414725.1 of Anabrus simplex. Classification (NCBI taxonomy): domain Eukaryota; kingdom Metazoa; phylum Arthropoda; class Insecta; order Orthoptera; family Tettigoniidae; genus Anabrus; species Anabrus simplex. The sequence goes on from NC_090271.1 coordinate 273,884,411, forward strand.
GATCAGCAGTATTCTGTAAGAAGGAAGTCAGCTCCCAGACGAAACTATCTTTACATCGGTCTGTTTTCAGACCAACTTTGCTTTACGGGAGCGAAAGCTGGGTGGACTCAGGATATCTTATTCATACGTTAGAAGTAACAGACATGAAAGTAGCAAGAATGATTGTTGGTACAAACAGGTGGGAACAATGGCAGGAGGGTACTCGGAATGAGGAGATAAAGGCTAATTTAGGAATGAACTCGATGGATGAAGCTGTACGCATAAACCGGCTTCGGTGGTGGGGTAATGTGAGGCGAATGGAGGAGGATAGGTTACCTAGGAGAATAATGGACTCTGCTCTGGAGGGTAAGAGAAGAAAAGGGAGACCAAGACGATGATGGTTAGACTCGGTTTATAACGATTTAAAGATAAGAGGTATAGAACTAAATGAGGCCACAACACTAGTTGCAAATCGAGGATTGTGGCGACGTTTAGTAAATTCTCAGAGGCTTGCGGACTGAACGCTGAAAGGCATAACAGTCTATAATGATAATGTATGTATGTATGCGTTGTACAAATTACATAAATATATGGACAACAAAAATATACATCAAAACTTTTGGGAGTAGAATAGTGTGTGTAAGAAATTTAGTTGTGAAACTCAAAAACCTGAAGGATAAATAAATGAAACTTCATTTTCTCACCGTGGCAATTAATGTCTCGTTGCATAGACTTTTGCTTATACCACATTACCGTATCTCGCAGGCATGGTAGCTATAAGGGATCTAATTTTGTCTTTAGGGATGGCTGCCCATTCAGATTCTAAACTGTCAAAGAACTCCGCATCATTTTTTAGTGATTCAGTCCTTACACGTGTGTCCAGCAGTTTCGCATGTGTTCTGTTAGATTTAAACCCGGACTTTGACTTGGCCGTGGCAGAATATTTGATCTCCTCTTTTGCACATAATCTGTTACACATTTACATCAATGTTTGGGATCATTATTATGTTGAAATCACCACTTTAGGGGCATATTTTTTCTAGCATATGCATTCCCAAAATATGCTTGTAGTCAGGACCCTTCATTGTATTATCGATTCGCACTAATCGGCCTTAGCGGTGAAGCATACCCAGACCATGAGGTTTCCACGAACCGCCGTGTTTTACAGTAGGAACCTGGTGGCAAGGATGGTATCAAATGGAAATTCTAAGTTCCCATGGAGGGAATTAGATTCTTTTCCACCAATAGAGCATATCAAAAATCAGATGGAAGGCTTTTCCGGCGTTTGCTCTATTAACCAGCGTTTCGTCTTAGGTCTGACACTAGACTCTTCAGAGTGGGATGTGTCAGACCCTACCCACTGACGCTGGGGTGTATGCAGGTGAACTTATCAGAAGCTTATTTATGAAGCACAGTCTGATAACTGCATACGGGAGATAAAACTCCACAATGGAATTAATGCCCGCCTAGCAATTCCAAATGGAAATTCTAAGTTAGATTCTTTTCCACCAATAGAGCATATGCTCTATTGGTGAAAAAGAATCTAATTCCCTCCATGGGAACTTAGAATTTCCATTTGGAATTCCTAGGCGGGCATTAATTCCATTGTGGAGTTTTATCTCCCGTATGCAGTTATCAGACTGTGCTTCATAAATAAGCTTCTGATAAGTTCACCTGCATACACCCCAGCGTCAGTGGGTAGGGTCTGACACATCCCACTCTGAAGAGTCTAGTGTCAGACCTAAGACAAAACGCTGGTTAATAGAGCAAACGCCGGAAAAGCCTTCCATCTAATTTTTGATATGCTCTATTGGTGGAAAAGAATCTAATTCCCTCCATGGGAACTTAGAATTTCCATTTGGAATTGCTAGGCGGGCATTAATTCCATTGTGGAGTTTTATCTCCCGTATTCAGTTATCAGACTGTGCTTCATAAATAAACTTCTGATAAGTTCACCTGCGGGGGCCGTGCGGGTCCTCCCTGGGTTCCGTCTTGTTGGTTGTGGTGACCCCGCGCCACTTCAGTACCTTCTCTTTATATTGTATGTACGATACATACTCCACTGTGATCTACTTTCTCATATTTTTTCCTTACCGAAGGCCGAAGAGCTGCTTAGTTCAGCTGCTGGCCCGCCTTCCCTTCTGGGAAGGAGTGAACCAACCTTGTGATGATGATGATGATGTTCACCTGCATACACCCCAGCGTCAGTGGGTAGGGTCTGACACATCCCACTCTGAAGAGTCTAGTGTCAGACCTAAGACGAAACGCTGGTTAATAGATCAAACGCCGGAAAAGCCTTCCATCTAATTTTTGATCTGATTTAAGGATGGTATCACTTATTTCCAGGGCGACGAACATATTAGATGGCATCTCATTAAATTTTCTGTCGTTGCCCCATATTACCCTGGACCACTCGTGTAATGTCCTTCTGTTGCGTGCACTTATTGAGGTTTTCTTGCAAGGGAGGTAAGCTAACAAATCCTGATTTTTATACCCACGGTTTACAATAGATAGACATCTATTGCACATTTCTGCCTCAGATCAGCAGTGATATGTCGAGTTGTGTTTCTAGAGTCTGCTACTGATTGCCCTTCTAATTAGCCTATCTATTCTCTCAGTTGTTTATCGAGGTCGATCTTGTCGTGGTTTATTTTTCACATGACCACGTGCAGCGCACTGGTTTTTTACAGTCAAATGCCAGTTGGTGTGATATGTTAAACGTACGAGAAACCTCTGCCTGAGATATCCCCTCTTGCAAGGCACCTATTACTTCCTGGTATACACTGCGGTGGAATATTGTGCACCAGGATGGTTGAACAGTGCCCAAGTGAACAAAATTGACGTCCAACTTCATAATACTATGTATATTATTTCAGGAACAATCAGATCTACACCCACCATCTTGCTGCCTGTCTTAAGTCACATACTAACCACAAATCTTCGAAGAAAAATGCATTGATTGGGGAATACAATAAGATCACAGCAAACCCTGGACTACCACTGCATTCTGATATTCCTGATCTCATAATGAACAGATTTCGTTCAAAACATTCTTCCTTCATACTTGGAAATAATCCCTCTAGATTTAACGTAATTGATTCCTGGAGAAGAGAATGGATTCTAAGTGCTCCAGAAACGTGTCAGCTGTTACCCTGCATCTCTGAGACGGTCCCAGAGTTTGATCTACCTCGTAAGGTATGGACAACACTCAATCGGTTGAAAACAGGGCATGAAAGATGTGGAGACTCTCTCTCCAAGTGGGGAGTGCAATCCTCACCCGCATGTGAGTACTGCGCACCACGGCACACTATTCAGCATATTAGAGAAGACTGCAGAGATAGAGCTTACAGAAGAGAGTATGTTGAATTCATAATGACAACCCCGAATTCTGTCAGATACATCCAAGAACTACAGGGTCTTTCACTCAAAGTGAGGCCGGCGCAGCGCAGCGGGTAGTTGGGTGAGCTGAAGGTCAGACGAGCACTTGGCAACTCGCTGAGATTTGGGCCGGGAGAGCGGCAGTATGAATCGCATGCAATTAATAAGCACACATAATAACGCACAATTAAAATAAAATAATGTCTCATCTTGCCACAGAAGATGTTGGAAATGTCCTCCAGCTGCATCTACACATTTCTAGCTTCACCTAAGAAATTTTCATTCATACGCATTAGTTCATTTAACGAGGTAGCCACAATTTATCTCAGGATATTTTGAGTTCATCTAGAGTGTGAAAATGGGAGTGTTTGCTGCAGTAACTGCAGTCAGGATAATAGGGCCTATAGATTTTGAAACCACAATCACTGGGCAGAGATATATGAATGATATTCTCGTACCAATTTTCGACAACTGACGGACAATGCATGCCAATCTCGATGTTTTCAGCAAGATTCGGCAACCACACATTCATCTAGAGTCAGTAAGTTTAATTGAGGAAATTTTTGACAACAGGGTAATTAGTAAATCAGTGTGGCCTGCAAGATCCCCAGATCTTACGGTTTGCGATTGTTATTTATGGGGAAAGTGGAAATATAAGGATTATGTAACAAACCCTCACACTTATGAATTCAAACAAAACATCTCGGCCCCAAGCTCAGCGAGCTGCCATGTGATCGTCTGACCAGCTCGACCCTCTACCCGCTGCGCTGCGTGAAATACCCTGTAGATATTGGTTTATAATACAATGATGAATGAAATTATGTCTCTCAGAATGCATCCAAAAATCCACACGCTAAATATGGAGTAGCCTACACTTTACGCTTAGGAGGCGACACTGCACTAGTTAATAATTTTCAGTTACCCTGCAACACACAGAAATTCACACTTGAGGGTGAACTAAGACTTTTGATGATTCAGTGCTGTGTTAATGCCCATTAGGAAACGTTTACAGTAACTAGAATTGTTAAGTCTGCTGCGTTGTATTAAACGGTGTAACTTCCCTCCACCCTCACACACTATTGTTGGCTTGCGTCCGGGAGATAGTGGGTTCGAACCCCACTGTCGCCAGCCCTGAAGATGATTTTCCGTGGTTTCCCATTTTCACACCAGGCTGTACTTTAATTAAGACCACGGCAGCTTCCTTCCCATTCCTAGGCCTTTTCTATCCCCTCGTCGCCATAAGAACTATCTAGGTCGGTGCGACGTTAAGCAAATTGCAAAACAATAACACTATTGTTGGATCGTCTGTATTTGTGTTGCCATTGTTTATAGGGCGAAGACACTGCGTGAAAAAACGTATGAGCTCTACTGTATGTGGCATTGTATGTGGCTTTAATTAAGGTACAGCCTCAGCATTTGACTGGCGTGAAAACTGGAAACCACGGAAAACCGTCATTAAGGCTACCAAGAGTTGGATTTGAACCCACAATCTACCGAATGCAAGCTCGCAGCTACGTGAATCAAACCACGTCTTCGACTTGCTCGGAATATGCTAAGGTATAGATATCACCATCCTCTGACTGATCGATTGAAGTCCCGAAACGAACTATGGGGTCAATTATATATCTCACACCGTCTGATTTCCTGTAGGCTATAATATCAACTCGTCTATCACTACCATTTCACAGTACGCAAGTCCGAATACATCGACGACTCTATAAATTTCTCTATGAGGAGTTTTCTATTCAGAACTAAATCTCATTATTCCTAGTGTTCTGCCGCGCCCTCTCCATGAGAGCAAGGTCCCGAAACATGAATGATGGCGATGAACGTATGCCGACAGAGGTTTCTGTTTTGGAACCTGCCAGGAATAAATCGAACAACACACACATTCGCTGACTGATAATCCATTATGAATTCGAACTTATATATTTTCAGTTTTATAGATAAGGAGTATTGTTACATGGGTAGTAAAATAACTAATTATGGAAAAATTAAGGAGGGCATAAAGCAAGGAGGGCTTTTCTTAAGGTAAGACATTTGGTCACTTTGAACATCGATATAGCAATTAGGAAAACGTTTGTGAAGACCTTTGGATGGAACTGAAACACGGACGATAACTGGCTCAGAGAAAAAGAATAGGAGCTTTTGAAATGTTGTGTTACAGAAGAATTCAGAAGAAGGTAAGGTGGGTAGATCAAATCAAGAATGAAGAGATACCGAATGAAATTGATGCGAGAAGATCCATTTGACTAACTTTGAAGAAAATGGATAGGATGATATGAAACCATCTTAAGACTCCCGGGACTTGTTCAGTTAGTTTTTGAGATAAGTAACTTATAGGTGGTAAGAATCGTAGGGTAGACCCAGGTATGAATTTGACAAACGAATTAGAGTCGACGTAGGATGAAGTAGTTACATAGAAATTAAAAGGTAGCACAGGTGGGATAGGATTGAGAGCGGCATCAAACCAGTCTATGGACTGATGACCCAAACAACGACACTAGTTCAAATAGTACCACAATTTTCCTTTGTCAGGTATTCATATCAATCAAAATCAATCAATATTGATCTGCATTTAGGACAGTAACCCAGGTGGCACATTCCCTATCTGTTGTCCTCCTAGTCGTTTCTTAAATGATTTAGAAGAAATTGGAAATTTATTGAACATCTCCCTTGGTAAGTTGTTCCAATCCCTAACTCCCCTTCTTATAAACGAATATTTGCCCCAATTGGTCCTCTTGAATTCCAGTTTTATCTTCATATTGTGATCTTTCCTACTTTTAAAGGCACCACTCAGACTTATTCTTCTACAAATGTCATTCCACGCTATCTCTCCATTGACAGCTCGGAACATACCACTTAAACGAGCAGCTCGTCTCCTTTCTCCCAAGTCTTCCCAGCCCAAATATTGCAACAATTTTGTAAGGCTACTCTTTTGTCGGAAATCACCCAGAACAAATCGAGATGCTTTTCTTTGGATTTTTTCCAGTTCTTGAATAAAGTAATCCTGGTGAGGGTCCCATACACTGGAACCATACTCTAGTTAGGGTCTTACCAGAGACTTATATGCCCTCTCCTTTACATCTTTACCACAACCCCTAAACACCCCCATAAGCATGCGCAGATATCTGTACCCTTTATTTACAATTCCATTTATGTGATTTCCCCAATGAAGATCTTTCCTTGTATTAACACCTGGATACTTACAGTGATCCCCATAAGGAACTTTCACCCCCATCAACGCAGTAATTAAAACTCAGAGGAATTTTTCTATTTGTGAAACTCACAACCTAACTTTTAACCCCGTTTATCATTATATCATTGTCTGCTGTCCACTTTACAACATTATCCAGGTCTTGTAACTTATTTATTACTCTATACAGAATAACATAATGTGCTCAAAGCCTTATCTCTGATTCCAATTTTTTTACTCATATTATATATATATGAAAATATAAAGGTCCAATAATACTGACTCGAGGAATTCGCCTCTTAATTATTACAGGTTCAGATAAAGCTTCGCCTACTCCAATCCGCTGAGATCTCTTTTCTAGAGATATAGCAACCTATTCAGTCACTTTTTTGTCTAGTCCAATTGCACTCATTTTTGCCAGTAGTCTCTCATGATCCACCCTATCAAATTCTTTAGACAGGTCAATCACGAAACAGTCCATTTGACCACCTGAATCCAAGATATCTGCTATATCTTGCTGGAATCCTACAAGTTGAGCTTCGGTGGAGTCAACTTTCCTAAACCCGAACTGCCTTCTAAGGAACCAGTTATTAATTTCGCAAACATGTCTAATATAATATAATATAATATAATATAATATAATATAATATAATATAATATAATATAATATAATATAATATAATATAATATAATATAATATAATATAATATAATATAATATAACACCATCGCCAGAATTTCTAAGCTCTACTCTGATTTAGGAACATTACTTAGGAGTAGGACTACAGCCTATACGAAGCAACTTAATACACACAATACTAAGATTTAGAGAGCCTCCGTGGCTCAGACGGGAGCGCGTCGGCCTCTCACCGCTGGATAACGTGGTTCAAATCCCGGTCACTCCACGTGAGATTTGTGCTGGACAAAGCGGAGGCGGGACAGGTTTCTCTCCGGGTACTCCGGTTTTCCCTGTCATCTTTCATACCGGCAACACTCTCCATTATCATTTCATAGCATTTATCAGTCATTACTAAATCACCTTGGGAGTAGAGACCCCATTGTAATAATAGCCTATATATGGTTCATTCATTACATCCCTGACCCGGTCAAAGACTGGAAAACAGGTTGTAGGTTTTCATTTTTCACTAAGATTTAGAACTTTGTATTTATTTCGTTACATCAATTCGTGAGTATGTATAAATCAAATGTTGGGTACAAATTTTCCCAACTCATCATATCAGCACCCCAATGATTAAATTTACGATTTACAAACGAATGGTCTCTCTCTTGTATGCTCTTTCATAGGACGCTAATAAGCATAATTGGTATTCGCTCCACAATAGTACTTTCGTTAATTGAATATAGTAATTAATTATACCCACTAAATGTTAATACAAATCAATCGTTGAATGAACAGAGCAAATTAAATGTTAATATAATTTATACAACCTAACCAAAACGTTGCAAAAATTGTTTTGTGTAATTAAATTTCCTCAATTGTTAGGCAAAACACATTAATTCACATCTAGGACCGATTAACAGAGTTTCAACATATGGTAGAGTAGAAATAACTTAATTGCAATCAGTAATGAAATGATTTCAGGTCTTCGGAACCAGAAATTATTTTATGTCATTCTAATTTACGATAATAGTGATTCACAAACTATATTTAGCAGTATAAATAGCCCATAGCGCAACAGCCCAGAAAGGCCTTGGCCTACCAAGCGACGGCTCCTCATCCCTAAGGCTTGCAAATTACAACGTGTCATGTGGTCAGCGCGACGAATCCTTACAGCCGTTATTCTTGGCTCTACCTAGCTCGATAGCTGGAGTGTGTGGCCAGTATTCAGTATTCGGGAGATAGTGGGTTCGAACTCCACTGTCGGCAGCCCTGAAGATGGTTTTCCGTGGTTTCCCATTTTCACATCAGGCAAATGTTGGGGCTGTACCTTAATTAAGACCACGGCCGCTTCCTTCCCCCTCCTATCTTTTCCAATCCCATAATCGCCATAAGGCCTATCTGTGTCGGTACGATGTAAAGCACCGGGCGAGTTGGCCGTGCGGTCAGTGGCACGCACCTGTGAGCTTGCATCCGGGAGATAGTGGGTTCGAATCCCACTGTTGGCAGCCCTGAAGATGGTTTTCCGCGGTTTCCCATTTTCACATCAGGCAAATGCTGGGGCTGTACCTTAATGAAGACCACGGCCACTTCCTACCCACTCCTAGCCCTCTCCTATTCCAACGTCACCATAAGACCTATCTGTATCGGTGTGATGTATAGAAGATTGTAAAAAAATACTACAGCAAATTTGTCATTAAAACCAGCTGTACACTAATATTGCCGATTCAACTTGGACATCTTTCACTGTAAGCAATTTCGCTTCAGTAATTGGAAACTAATAGACAATCTCCATGAATATAAACCTGTCTTGAGCGAAGGTTCGCGACGCGCCTTTCGTGTATAACAGCGTGAGCGAACGGACTCGAACGAGATTCGAAACCGTGACCTCCGGGGTATAAAACCTGTGATATGTAAAGTAGCAGGCATATGAAGAACGCATGTAGATGTGAACAGAAATTACAGGAAAGTCCGTATATGTCTGTATAATTCATAATTAATAATAATAATAATAATAATAATAATAATAATAATAATAATAATAATAATGGGACTGATAGAATATTTCAAATACAGAATTAGAACATTCTATGTTGCGTAGAAACTTGTAAGCCAAGAGCTTCGTGACTCAATGTTATGAAACAATGTGCAAGCTAAATACGCATTTCTTCTGGAACGTACAATGTAACATGTAAGAGACATACGAAGAGCTTCCAAATTGTTTTAGAACGTCACATGTAGTATGGCGTGACTGGGAGGTTCCGTAGTAAGGAACCAATCAGAGAACAGTGATGCTATGATGTATATAAGTGATTAGTGGTGGTGATATTTTGGTTAAGGGAGAGTTCTCGGAGGAATGGAAAGATATATAAACTGGTAACTTGTAAACAACAAGGCTTTTCACTTTCAGCTTTTGATTCTCAGCTTTTGACGGGAAGCTTGTGACTGTCGGCGTTTAGACTGTGTTGGCCGGAGGCCCTGTCACCAAGTGAACGGATAGACGACCAGGGAGAACAGTTAAGCGTGTTGGTATATTTTGTGTAGAGCCGCAAGTGTATACTTAAAGTATTATGAAGTCAGAGAGACAATAGGCTTTTGAACTGAGTGTGATTTGTTAGTGAACGATCACAGGGGTTTTCCACACCAGTAGTTAATTAGGTGTTGTAATATAATAATAATAATAATAATAATAATAATAATAATAATAATAATAATAATAATAATAATAATATAAACCAGCGATCATTCATATTTGGGAAAGTTTCGCGCAGCCGACGAAGTAACGGGTTCCAGGGACGTCAACGTAGAAGAAAGAAGAAAAGAAAAGAAGACAGAAGACTTCAACTCTATGGAAATCGGCTCCTTCCCGTAATTAAGCATTCAGCCAGTGAAACATATATTCTTGTGTGTAATATAAAGACTCAAAGACTCACAGAAAAATTTGAAGTTGAAGAGAGATTTAAAAGTTGAATGGTGTATCGTATGTGTAAATATATATATATATTCAAGGGACTTAGAATATAATTCATATTCATTTTTTTTTTTTTTTTGCTATTTGCTTTACGTCGCACCGACACAGATAGGTCTTATGGCGACGATGGGACAGGAAAGGGCTAGGAGTGGGAAGGAAGCGGCCGTGGCCTTAATTAAGGTACAGCCCCAGCATTTGCCTGGTGTGAAAATGGGAAACCACGGAAAACCATTTTCAGGGCTGCCGATAGTGGGATTCGAACCTACTATCTCCCGGATGCAAGCTCACAGCCGCGCGCCTCTACGCGCACGGCCAACTCGCCCGGTAATTCATATTCAACCTTTCCCAATCTGACTATACGCTTCCGAGTCGCTAGCCTGTCAGAATCCCTAGGATGTGGCAATAGCAGCTATTATAAGGGACATTTAAGAAATGTATTTTGTAAGAAGTATCTCTTGACTCAAAACAGCGGAGAAAATTCTCACAAAACTAAACAAGACCATGAATTTTCAGTTTTCGGGACATTATAAATTTCTCTCATTATATTCTTTCTCTCAGCCTCCAAATATATCATTGCATTTTAGAATTGATCTCTAAGTATAATTTTACTGTCACTTAAATGTAATAAAGTGATACATTGCACTAATCAAGTGTTTTACTGAGCGCTCTACACGAACTTCAGTTATTTGGTTTATTTCTTTCCTTCCATTGAACAAAGGTAATGCAGTTGTTTTCATGTAGAGGAGAATGAACTTCAAGATATATCTTGATAATAATTGCAAAGCAGTTGATATAAAGGTCATTGAAAGTTATCCAAACTACCATAATACACTAAAGGCTAAGCCTTGTCGTTGGAACCATTCTCCTCTCAATCCTGCTGTTCTCTTCATTCCCTGGTAGCTTTTTACATCCCATCAAGTTTCTCACATCCTGGAAGTATGTCTTCGTTGGTCTTCTTCTTTCTTTCCTGGTATTTTTCTTTCAAAGACGTTTACTAGGAAGTCATTATGTCTCAGGATATGACCCACAAGTTTTATCTTCCTTCTTTCCATATCCTCTATCAGACTCCGTTATACATTAATTTCATTAAGAACATCTCGATTCGTCTTTTTTCACTCCAGCATGTCCTCGTCATTTTCATCCAAATCCACATTTACGTAGCTTCCAATGAATCTCTTTCCTTTTTTACAATAGCCGAAGTCTCACAATAGTAAAGTAGTACGCTCCAGACAAAGGATTTTACAAAATCCCTTCTTGTTTTAAAACTTATATAAAGACTGACTTTATTTTGAAACGCCTGTTCGTAAGTAACAGAAATGTTGCACTTGTTCTATTATGGAAATTCCTATGATTATGTTTCCTGCCATCTTTGTGCACAACTAAAATTTTTGTTTTCTTACTATTGATTTTTGGTTTGTAATATTTCAATGTATCGCACAGAACAGTCAACATTCTATTTAATTCATTCTCGGAGTCTACTGAGGAAATGCAATAATCAAATCTAATACTGTGGATTATTTTCCCATTTTTTCCTTGTTCTGTAGCCCTTCCCTTTAAAACACATTTTGATTCTTTAATAAACAAATTGAAAATATATGGTGATTGTGGACAACCCTGCCTCTCCTCCTCCTTCTTCTTCTGTTCTTCTTCTTTTCTTCATGGGGACTCTAAATATTAGTTCCTAATTAGCGTCGACCTCTAAGATATTTTGCTACTATGTTTTTCCTTCATTCCCACCTAGATATACCTGCTCCCTTCACAAAGCTGCTGGTTGTTCTTATTGGGTCTTCTTGGATTTTTTCTCTCTTTTCACCTGGTAGTCCTAGAGTGGAGATTCTGATTCTACCCAGCGCCTCACATTCGAAAACTCTGTGTTCAACTGATTCATCTGCTTCATTGCATTTTCTAGATATGTTGTCTCTTATTACTCCAATTCTATGTAGGTTCTATGTAGGTCCTGTCAACAGTCTTACTACCCATCTAATATTGTATCTGCTGAGTTTCAACAGTTCTTTAGTATGCTTCTTGTTTGGTCCTTTTATCAGTTCCTTGGCAAGCCTGCATCCTGTAGTATTTTTCCAGTTTTCCATTTGTTTCTTTTGTACCCATTTTCTTATGTAGTATCTGGCTTGTCCATAGGAAATCCCGCATACAGGTTCCGGGCCTACAAAACGAGTTTCTGCCCCCTTTCCTAGCCAGTTTATCTGCCTTATCATTTCCTTTTATACCTGCATGCCCTGGTACCCATATTATTTTGACAATGTTGTACTTTGAGAGCTTCAGAAGTGAGTGGCAATACCAGACAATTCTGGATATTATCCGACTGCCTCTAGTGCCTTAATGGCCGCTTGACTATCCGTAAAAAAGAAAATGTTCTTATTCCTGTAGTTCAATTTCAGATTTTCTTCAAGACATGTTGTGATAGCTACAACCCTGCCTCACTCGTTTCTCAATTCTTGCCATTCTTGTACAATCAATCACTACTACACTTGTACACTGGTTCTTGTAAATTTTCCAAGTGCGCCTTCTAACTTTCCAGTCAGTTCCTACTTTCTTCATACATTTAGGCATTAATATAGCAGTGCGAGATGTGTGAGCCACGGAGCAAAGTTGAGTAGTCATGTAGCATGCTCCGACGACACATTTGACAATATGTTGACCAGCTAGATGCGGAACATAAATTTTTGAAACTCAGTTTTTAAGTTCAAGGTGAACGGGAGAAGAAAATCAGCTGCAAATTCAACAAAATTTATTTGTGTTACTTCCTAAGTATCATCCATAAAATAAATAAATCACTGTATTACTTAATGTTAAAGTTAGAAATCGCATTCTTCTGTAACACCGCATTTCAAAAGCTTCTATTCTCTTTTTTCTGAGCGAGCTATTTATCGTCCATATTTCACTTCCATACAATGCCACGCTCCAGACACTAGTCTTAAAAAACACATTTATAAATCCTACATCAATGTTTGACGTGAGAAATTGTTTGTTAAAAAGGTCTTCTTTGCTTATGCTAATCTGCATTTTATGTCCTCTTCAATTCCGTCAACGTTAGTTACTTTACTACCCACGTAACAATATTCATCTACTTTTCAAGACTTCATTTCCTAATCTAATATATTCTGCATCACCTGACTTCGTTCGACTGCACTACATTACTTTTGTTTTGGACTTATTTATTTTCATCCAGCACTTTTACACGTCATTCATCAATTCTTCCAGATACTCTGCAGTCTCAGATAAAATATCAATATCATCGGCAAATCTGAGTGTTTTGATTTCCTCTCCTTGGATTATGATTCCCTTCCCAAATTCCTCTTTGATTTCCTTTACAGTCTGTTTTATTAAATTATTATCAGTAATACTTAAATATATTTAAGTTTAATACTGAAAACGAAGATTAAATTTATTGCTTGTAATACAAACAAAAATTACTTATGATTCTATAAATATAGGTAGGTGTGATGAGACACAATGGTTTCGTTCTATTGACTTTCAGACTCTTCTTCTACGTAGATGTTTCTCCACATGGCCATAACTTGCTGATCTTACATATTCCAGTGTCTGCGAACTTCAGCGCTGAAAATCCCTTTACTGCCTTCCGGGATTAACACTGTCTTCCTAAATGGATAATAAGGTCCTTAACAGCCTACTGGCGCTCACTGTGTCACCAGAATGACCGCAATAAACATCTAGTTCTTCTCTCAGTCCAATGTCTCCACTCCTGTTAAAGAATTTAGATCATGTAACGGTACTGGGAATTCAATAACTTTACAAAGTGAAATAAGAGCCGAAATTTTATACTAACCATAATGAGTAAAAATAAAAATTCGTTTCATATAAATTAATGTACAGAGATGTCAAAGTTATTTGACTCAAAGGAAATGCTACAACACAAAAGTACCTTACCAGGTGTACGCTTAAGTCTTTTCCGATTTTACTAAGAGATGGCGCCAGCAAACAGTACGCAGCGTATGCCACAACTGCCTTCTTCGCGATAGTGTCGGCGTCTGCCCTTGGTACATGTCCAAACCATCGTAGATGACCCTTGCGCATTTTTTCTTGAATCGGTGCAACGCCAAATCTCTCTCTGATGGATTCATTGGATATGTGATCCAGTTTAGTGATGCCAGCTGTCAATCTCAGCATATTGGTCTTCATGACACCCAGTCGACTCTCTGTCTCGTTCGTAATCGGCGAGCATTCACAACAATACAGTGCAACAGGACGATAGATTTTAGATTTGAGATTATCTTTAATCCTCCTATCGCAAGTGACGCCAGTTGTTTTTCTCCATTCCATCCAGACTGTGGATATCCTTGCATTGTCCTCTTCGACAAGTCTGCCAACGTCAGTGAACGTGGAGCAAAGATACTCATATTTGAATCTTGTTACTTGCGGCAGGTCGTCACCGTCTACTAGAATGGCTTCGATTTCTTGTGAATCTGACGTCATATACTTTTTTGCTAGTGGCTTTACGTCGCACCGACACAGATAGGTCTTATGGCGACGATGGGATAGAAAGGCCTAGGAGATGGAAGTAAGCGTCCGTGGCCTTAATTAAGGTACATGCCAAGCATTTTCCTGGTGTGAAAATGGGAGACCACGGAAAACCATCTTCTGGACTGCCGACTGTGGGATTCCAACACATTATCTCCCGGATGCAAGCTCACAGCCGTGCGCTCCTAACCGCACGGCCAACTCGCCCGGTCATTACTATTTTAACGAATAATTTATTTCAGGCATTATCTTTGTAATATAGCCATATTAGTTGGTAATTAATATTACCTACGTTTCAAAGCGATGGAAATTTTCAGATTTCATTTGGCACTGTGTACTACCGGGAAAGCTGAAAGCGAGGCTCTCTAGTGCACCTAGCGCGCAGCTGTGCTAATGGTTTGGACAGTACAATAATGAGTGACCCACACAGCTATATTTATGGGATGCGTGTATTTACTAAAGTATGACGGACAAGTGGCTTGAAGCGAGAGAGCAGTACACTCTCAGCAGAAAGTACATTGCACCTATCAACTGTAATATTGGGAATGTTCACATCGCTGTTATATTAATGGCAATATCGCACATGACAAAGTGACCTATGTCATATAATAGAAAGAGTTGAGTGCATGCAAGCATAGGTGAACACGGGGCCTTCTCTGATATATGATGTGGAATATCTGAACATTATGAAAATATTTAGAGCACAGAGGCACAAGATATCCATGTAATTGCAGCAGTTCAGCCTACTAGAGACATTTGCTGAGTTGTAAAGTAGAATTTCGACGATACTTCCAGCTTAGAACGTTATTGTTACCAGGTCAGTACGTATGAACGAGGTTGTAAAACGACGGTTCCAGATTTCTTAATATGGTTAAGAGGGTATTTAAGAGTTGAAGTATGGATGTAAAGGAGAGGGCATGCAAGTCTCTGGAACGACCCAAATTAGAGTATGGCTCCTGTGTATGGGACTTGCAACGTGTCAATGATAATTTTGCGCATTAAAATAAATTTGAAAAATGTTATTCAAGTGCCTTGGGATATACAATATTTTTGGTCTTTCTGACTTTTGCAAACACAAATACAATTTTCGGATTGTCCCACTAGTGTGCTGTCGATCCAGACTTGGTGCGGCTATGCAATTAAATTAATTACATAAAATTACTCAGCACTAAAAGAACTACCCGTCCAATTTCCTAATCCCTCTTAGGAGTAACAAGAACAAAATTTGAAATTTTGAGCGAAATCGGTCCAGTAATTTTTGAGTCCAGTTGAGACGAACAAACAAATATTCTTTTTTATATATTAGAAGATTTCCGTTGATAAATTATTCCCATCCCTAGTTGCTCTTCCAGAAAATAATATTTCCTCCAATTTCTCCTCTTGAATTCCAACTTTATATTCATATGCAACAAATGTTTTTATACACCATCTCTCCACTGACAGCTCGGAACATACTACTTACTCTCCTGAATCCCAAGTCTTCCCAGTTCAAAGTTTGCAAAAGTTTCGTAACCCTACTAATTTTTCGGAAATCATCCAGAACAAATCGTACTGGATTCCTTTGGGTCTTTTCCTATTCTCTTATCACGTACAGTGAGTCAAAATGAAACTCACGCACTAGGGGAAAGCTTGTTTATTTGGAGTCAACAGAAAAATATAACCATTACTTCATTTTAGTCTTCGTTCTGGTTTAACAAATACACATTTCTCTACCAAGGTACAAAGTAAATCAACTCCTATTTCTTATACTTATAAAGAAAATAAATACATTATTCTTAAACATACATGAAACAGGTCAAAGTAAAACTCATACAGCTTCAAATAGTTCCTGAGCGATCTCTAATAACACAATATTTTTAACAGTCAGTACTTTGTTGTATACTCTTTAGCACTTTTCACGGGTCTTAAACGGTTAGGCATAGACTGTACCGACTTTTCGCAATAAGATGAATCTATTTTCTTCCATTCTTCACATGAAGCCATTTTCAGACCATCTTTGTTTGAAATCTGGTGTTTTCTTAACGCTACTTCCAAGTAATGCCATATATTTTCTGTCACATTTAAATCTGGTGACTGTGGAGGTGTCTTGAATACCGTTGGGGCAATTATAGAGCTGCCACATCCGTATTTTGTGAGCTTTGTGCTCCGGGTCGTTATCTTAGTAATATTTAAATCGCTCAAGTAATCCAAGCTTGTGAGCACTAGGTCGTAAATGTTATTTCAGTTTATTTAGATATACATGTTGATCCATGGTCCCATCAATAAAAGTCAACTCTCCTGGTCCACTAGCTGACATGCACCCCCCAGACAGTTACACTACCTCCACCACGTTCGACACTTGGACGTAGATTGCTAGGTTACAACTCCTCAATTGGTTTCCTTCAGTCATTAAACTTTCCATCTGATCCGAAGGGATTCTATTTACGTTCATCTGAAAAAATAACGGTCTTTCAGAAGTCGAAATCTTTTACTAGACACTCCTTAGCGAAGCTCTACCTTTCCTTCCTATTAATCTTGCTAACAAATGGCTTTTCCTAGCTATTCGTCCATGCCTGTTACTTTTCCTTAGGATAAGTCGAATAGTTTCTGGATGTGCTCTCCTGTTGCTACGGTCCTCAGTCATCATAGCCATTCTCGGAGCACTAATCTATGGATTTTTCTTCACTTGTCTTACTATCCAACACTCCTCCCTGAGGTTGAACATTTATGTCTCACTCTCTTTGTCTTTATTTTCAATGCTGCGTGTACTTTTATATATATATTTATAACGCACTGTACAGTTGCATGTCTCCTGTTTACAAGTTTACCAATTTCATGAAGTGATTTTCCTCTCTAATGGTGAAAAATCATCAGTTCTTTCTTCTTTCGAAGATTGTCCTCTCCGACGCCCCATGATAGCACCGGAACATGCCTGTACTTCACAACTCTCCACAACAAATTGAATGTGGCGTAGAAACACAAACATAGAGCATTTGTACTGCCCTCTTATTTGCCCATATAGGACTGTATGAGTTTCATTTTGACGTGCCCCAGCAGCATATAGACAAATAATCTGTTATATCTTGCTAAGTTAAGGGATACGCTAACTAGATGACTTAATAATTCAGGACATACCTTTATTGCTCCACGTATAAAATGCGAACATAAATTATTGTCCACATTTCTATTCATAAACACGTACAAGTTACATGGGTGAAACTCATACACGAAGAAAAATTGAAGTGAACTACTGGATTCAAAACAAAATATTTAAAACAGAGCAATACAGCTTAAGTAAGCAATTTTACGGACCTACTCAATTCAGAGTCCGGAAAGGGGATTCGGTGTAGTCGTAGATAAAAAACTAAATTAAATTAATATTTTATTGAAAATAAATTGGCCCAACTCTGTTCTGAATTGCTCACAGAAAATAGTTAGGAGCTACGATAAATTTGCGTACCCCTTGAGACGAACCCGCGAACCCCTAGTGGAACGCGTACCACAGTTTGAATACTACTGCCGTATACAATCAACTATCGAGTAGATTATTTACCAATACAGGTTTACTTCGAACCTCGGAAGTGGCATGATTGCGTAAACAAGGAACGTTAATCATTTATATGGCCATTCGTTTGTGTCACTCCAAAATTGTCCGCCTGAGTAGCGTAATGGTTCGCATTATTAGCTGCTGTCATCAGGGGCCCGGATTTGATTCTCAGTATTGTCAGTTGAAAAAGAAACGCTAGATTTCTACGTCCGGCGAGAGAAAAAATATTTGTCTGTTAATAAGCATTTCCGAGCGAAAACTGTTGTCGGTGGGATTATTGCTGACAGACGTCTCCAGCCGGCACAATACAAATACTTGGAGTGAGTGGGGCGTCATTCTATTTCTGGCCCGGTCTTCGACTGGAATAAGGCCATACATTTAGAAATTATTAGTGACTGATAATAAAATAATGTCGTCCTTATATGTTACGATAATAATAATAATAATAATAATTCAGTAAATGCCATGTTTATTGTGCATGATAAAAGAATTCGTTCGCATTGTTTTAAACGTGAAATTGTGGTTAATACGTAATGCAATTTACTAAATGGCGGTATAGGACTTCACCAATACGAATACGTTAATGCATTAATTCTTTTAAAAGTGTTTAAGTTACCATCCGCGAATTTCTTTTTGTAGTTCTGCAGTACAATTTTCAATTGCGTGCCGGTTCATTTGGCAACCAAAGCGAATGTGACGAGGCAATGACGTAACTTCCGCTTTAGCCTGTTCAAAAGGTGGGCCGGAGACCGGAGAATGGCTCTTCCGTGATCTGCACAATTTGCTGGTGCATGGTCTGCAGATGTTTCGTCCGTGTTCGAGGGCTGCGGACGATTGCGAAACGTAATCTTTTACACGTATTGCTTTCTAACCATAACCGTTCTATGTCGTGGTTTTCTTCGAGTTTCCCGTCGACAAGTTTGTAACTGTCCCTTGTTAGAATATTCGTTTACAGATAAAACTATATCCATCCAAACCATGCAGGTCCTTGGAGAATGGAAGGTAATGTATGCTGATTATTCAGGCCGAAGGTTGGTTTGATCCTGAACAAGTCAACCATCAGCCATCATAGACTGCCTATGCGTCACTGTTGATGCATATTAGGGAAACGGAGAGTGAATCAGATTTCCGTTGCTTTCCTCACCGAGCCAAAATTTGCTATTATGTATTACTCCACCAAGACCAGTGCAATGCATGCGCCAATTGATCTCACGAGTGACATTACACGCCATTGATTACAGGAACTGGCTGCATAAGGAATGACATTACAAGCACTTCTCTGTTGTCAAAGCAAAGACTGAGACAGGTCAATGAAAATATAGAATTTGTTCTAGCCCATAGCACAAGACGAAGTGCACTGTAAGCCTCAACAGCAAAGGCACAGTGGAATAAATAATTCCATACTTCATAATCGAGGTATTAAATGGGATTTAGTGGTTGGATTTGTGTGTATCCATGCTATAATAAATTATAAATCAGCTTGTTATCCACCTCTCTCTTAGGCTGAATGAAAACTCAATCCTCTCGTGACGAATGAAGTCACTACCTACTGTTAACCAAACACCAGGATGTCAGAATTTCGTCCAAAAACAATTCGTATCGTGGCGGAAGTCAGCAGCAAAAATGTGTCTCATTTGCCTTATTTGACTTCTACGGATGAATTTTAAATTATTTCAACCACACTCATAAGTTCTTTAATATAATGCAATACAGCAACGAAAATGCACTTGGAGAATAAAATGAACTTGTTTGCAGTAATGATGTTGACCGTCGTCATGATCCTGGGGTGGAATAGGAAAAGAAACGAAGAAACTAAATAAACAAAGAAAGAAAGAAAGAAAGAAAGAAAGAAAGAAAGAAAGAAAGAAAGAAAGAAGGAAAGAAAAAAAGAAAGAAAACGAAAGAAAGAACATGAGTGTGATCTATACTCTGTTCGGAATCTGTTTCTAAAGAAAGCGTAAATAATTTTGGATAGTGTGTAACCTTAATAATAATGTTATTGGATTTTCGTCCCACTAACTATTTTTACGGTTTCTGGAGACGCCGAGGTGCCGAAATTTAGTCCCGAAGGAGTTCTTTTACGTGCCAGTAAATCTACCGACACGAGGCTGACGTATTTGAACACCTTCGAGTTTCCCGTCGACAAGTTTGTAACTGTCCCTTGTTAGAATATTCGTTTACAGTTAAAACTATATCTATCCAAACCATGCAGGTCCTTGGAGAATGGAAGGTAATGTATGCTGAGTATTCAGGCCGAAGGTTGGTTTGATCCTGAACAAGTCAACCATCAGCCATCATAGACTGCCTATAGACACCTTCAAATACCACCGGACTGAGCCAGGATCAAACCTGCCAGGTAGGGTTCAGAAGGACAGCGCCTCAACCGTCTGAGCCACTCAGCACGATATGTGTAAGCAAAATTACAGCACCGAATTCGTAGCCCACAGAATTGTTGAATAGTTACAACATTGTATTACATTGTTCGTAGTTGAAACTGATTAGTTTGGCATCGGAAATACTAAAACCTTTGTCATACTTCAGGGGAGGTTTTGAGGATTCTTTCCATGTTTGCACAGTCTTTGTGAGTGACTCACTCTTTATGAGTGAAGAGTAACTACGGATGACAAATTGACTCGTATAATTTCGGATAAATTAGCTGGATTTTCTTTCTACTAAATCAACGGCTCTGTCAACTGGCAAGTACGAGTGTCCCCTCACGGAAAATATCTACTTGAAGTCAATACCGACTTTTGCATAGAGCAACATTGCGTAATACTTGTTCTGCACCGCGGAACTGTAACAAAAAATAGACGGATGGAACTCACGATTTTATTAATAGGTGCTTCTAAACGTTGTGCCAACACACAATTGAGGAAATGTCTCAGGCAATAAATAATCTCATTATTGATCCTCGCCCACTTTATGACAACAACCTACGATATAAGTGGATGTTTTCCACATTCATTAATCTATTCTCACCATGTATCCTAACAACAACAATATTCAATACGACATTTTAAGGGAATAGTAAGCTTCTCCAATTTCAGTTTTGGGAATTGTTTGGTTTTGGATGAAATCAAAAACGATGATTACAATCCCAGCTGGTCCTGAAAGAAACAGACAATTTCGCTTTACGTCGCACCGACACAGATAGGTCTTGCGGCAACGATGAGATAGAAAAGGCCTAGAAGTGGAAAGGAAGCGGCCGAAACCTCCATTAAGGTAAAGCCCCAGTATTTTCCTGATGTGAATTTGGGAAAACACGAAAAACCATCTTCAGGGCTGCCGACAGTGGAGTTCAAAGCCACTATCCCCCGGATGCAAGCTCACAGCTGCGCGCCCCTAAACACACGGCCAACTCACCCAGTGAAAGAAAACGCTACTCCATCTTTTGTAAACGAAATATTTCACAATCTATCCACTTTTCTCCTTCTGGCTATTTGCTAGTCTTTTTTTAGTTTGTAACCTTACAAAAAATAAATACAAATAATCAAAATGCAATTACATAATGTATTTATAATCATTGTCATAATTTTGTTTGTAAAGTTCCCATTTTTCATTCATAGATGGGAAGTTAAACAGAGCATTCCAGGAGCATTCTTTCTACCATCAAGCTTCCCTTTACATTCATATTGTTTTATATGAGTGACTTATGTATTTTACTTCATTTTGGGTGTGGTTCAACCTAAATCCTCCGATTATTTTGTTACCTGTATTTCATCATCTGACTTAGTAATAAAACTAACAGTACTGTCGATTGAGTCGATAGAGTCTCTATTTTCCCTCAATCAAAGGTTCTTTATAAAAAATACTTGAATATTTACTAGCCGTGAAGAGTTATAGGAACACATGATATAGAAAACCATTTCGACATCATTAATTCAATTGGGATAAAATATTTAAAAAAATTAAATTGTATAATGTATTCTTTGGAGCAATTGATTAGGTTCATATACTGCACCGTAGTGCGTATTTTTAGGAAACGAGCTTCTTAATTACTCACAAGGTTCTCTCTTCATTGTTATTCAGTCTGCACCTCTCAATCAGTATGTGCAGTACGTAAACAATATCGAAACTACACGCGCATTATAAAGAAGTAATGTATTATTCTTTATCAACTTTATAATTTTCATGTTCCGTATTCGTGACATATAATTATTGTACACAAATGAGGTAATTTACCTAATCAGTAAATCTAAAATTAGTACTTCAATTTATTTTAATTATGGTAAGCCTACTAGTTTTGGTTAGTTGATATTAGGCCATCATCAGCCGTAAGGTCTTAAATAACTTTTTAAAAAAATCAGCCATACATATAACAAAAATAGATAGCATAATATTTTAAAATATCTAAATTATGTTATAAGTTATTAAAGTGCAGGATATCTGTATTCCTTGATGCTGCTATGCAGCCTATTTAGATTTGTTTCATAAAGTAATCAACTAAGATCTAATTTAACATCAGTTTAATCTATCTTAATTTTTCAACAATTTCTTTTAATTTTATACAAGTGTTCAACAAATTATGTATTGATCTTCAAGACAGTGATTTGCTTCCTTGATGATTATGCTTGCTGTTTAAAGGGGCCTAACATCGAAGACCAGTGGCCCCAAAGACAGTAATGTACATGAAGTATACCAAGATATCATAAGAATTTTCAAGTGTTACATCCTCAAGTCGGTGACTTATTTTAGTGTATATTGAATAATCAATAATTTCAAGTATTATGCTATCTACTTTTGTTATATATATGGCCAAATAGTTTTTTAAGTGTTTTAAGACCTTAAGACTGATGATGGCCTAACATCAAAAGGCCGAAATTAGTACCATGATTGAAATAAATTAAATTACTAATTTTATATTGAAATGATTAGGTGGATTAATTCATTTACCTGCAATAATTATTAAATTATTCTGCTGCCAATATACCATGATTAAGATAAATTGATGTAGTAATTTTATATTGAAATTATTAGGTGGATTAATACATTCATCTACAATAATCATTAAATTATTCTGCTGTCAATAAAACTATACCTTTTCCAATACTTTCTAACATTCTGTTATTAATAAAATGGTTTTCTTTCCCAGGTTTTTCCACACTTCCTCATATATTTCTATTTGTTTCAGGCTTTGTTTCCTAATGTAGTTCGGTTCAACCCGTTATTTCCTCGCCATTATCCGCCTTGAATATTTAATAAAAAGACACTAAATACCTCTAACGTACTGGGCTTCAATTTAAAAATACTGAAGTATAGGATGAAAAATAAACTGCGTTACCTGCTTTTCACACGGCTAATTGAATATACTGCGAAAAGGATTTCTGGCAGGAAAAGACGAAAAGATTTAGCTAGCAATATCTCCCCAATGATGATGAAACACGTAATTGAACTTGTACAGTGACTTGTATTTAATTTCTAATTATTTGGTCTCATTATTTTTCCGAAGTCCCTATGTTTTCAATTGGATTCTGTACGATTCTACACTGCAACGAAAAGAGTCACATATGCCTACGGGCAGGGACATGTACCTACAGTTGGCAACATTGGCCTTGAGTCTATCAATGATTCACATGGTTATGAGAGTATTTAGGGGTTGTAGTAAGGATGTAAGAGAGAGGGCGTATAAGTCTCTGGTAAGACACCATCTAGAGTATGGCTCCAGGGTATGGGACCACTACCATGACTACTTGATACGAAAACTGGAAAAAGTTCAGAGGAAAGCAGCACGATTTGTTCTGGGTGATTTGCGACAAAAAAAGTAATGTTACTAAAATGTTGCAAATTTTGATCTGGGAGTACTTAGCAGCAAGGAGAAGAGATTTTCGACTATGTAGTACGTTTCGAGCTGTGAGTGGCGAGCTGGCGTGGAATGACATAAGTAGAAGAA
Organism: Anabrus simplex; assembly: GCF_040414725.1. Classification (NCBI taxonomy): domain Eukaryota; kingdom Metazoa; phylum Arthropoda; class Insecta; order Orthoptera; family Tettigoniidae; genus Anabrus; species Anabrus simplex. The sequence goes on from NC_090271.1 coordinate 273,908,469, forward strand.
TAAGTTTGAGTGGAACTTTTAAAAGTAGGGAAGGTCATAATATGAAGATGGAGTTCAAGAAGACATATTGGGACAAATATTCATTTATAGGGCGAGGTATAAGGGATTAGAATAAATTATCAAGGGAAATGTTCGACACATTTCCATGTTCGTTGAAAATATTTAAGAAAAAGTTAGATAAACTATTATAAATAAATGTCAATATGAGGTAAACCATTAAAAGGGAATCTGCCACCTGGGCGACTGTTCTAAACGCAGATCATTGATTGATTGATTGATTGATTGATTGATTGATTGATTGATTGATTGATTGATTGATTGATTGATTGATTGATTGATTGATTGATTGATTGATTGATTGATTGATTGATTGATTGATTGATTGATTGGTTTGTTACATTACACCTGAACGTCATGTCATGTCAGCATAGCCCTACATGTCGAAATCAAAACATGGTCAGGTGCGGATAATGGATCGCAAGTTGCAACTGAAACACAGAAGATAATTTGTTTTTGAAGTGAGGGTATTTCATGTTTTCATGCAGCTATGATTCAAATAACTCACATCTATGTTAAGGCTTCACTTTGTAATAGTTTCGAAAACTTAAAGGTTATGTTATAATTTGTTTTCTCACTCACTTGCTTGCTTGACATGTCCAAACGAGGTCAACTCTTTCTTACTAATGTATTTCTTAACGGATCTGCTCATGTTTCCTTTCTTATCCCTTCATTTACGATTCTCTCTCTTCTTGTCCTGCAGAGTCCTACTGTAATATTTCATAGCAGCTACTGTTATTTTGCTCTCGTAGGTCTTGTCAAAGCAGGACAAAGAACAGATCTGAATACACCCTTTGCTAATACACTGACTTGAATGTTGTAGGCGTCCTCGGAACTTGAAGTCCAAATAATACGGTTTTTAGTTAACTAGTTATCCTCCTTTGAAAGCCGAGTTTGACATCATTCAACTCACGTAATGTTATGGAAGGAGATGTAATTTCGCTTTCGGTGGAAAAAGCTATTATACACAATGTTCTAACTTCTTCACTCTTTACTCCGTAGATATTTCATATTCCGCCTCCGTAGCGTAACGGTTATTGCTATCAGCTGCCATTCTCGGGAGCCCGGGTTCGATTCTCGGTACTGCCAGAAGTTTAAGAGTAGCAGGAGGGATGAAATGATACATTCAGCTCTCCTCCACTGGGATATGACCCTGGAATGAGATCCACACCTCGAATGAAAACACGATTTTACTTACTGTCTGACTCCTTGACTGAATGGTCAGCGTTGATGCCTTCGGTTCAGAGGGTCTCGGTTTCGATTCAAGGGAGGGTTGGGCATTTTAACCTTAATTAGCTTATTCGTCTGGTTCGGGGGAGGGCGGCTGGGGGTTTGTGCATGTTTCAACATTAGAAATCATCGTAGGTAGGGCCCCATTCTCACAGTCATGCAAGTCACGTATGGCCGTCTGCTAGAAAAAAAGACTTCTCCCATTTTCCAAGAATATTTCTGTGTAAGACCTGATGCCACTGACAATGGATAGCAATAATCAGTGAGGAACCAATCATCAACGGAGTACATTCTGGGAAAACTGGAGTCAATGTTGAGCCAATGCCACCTTTGAACTGGACTGAAACGAATAAGAGTAGTTTATATAGGAACCACTGGCTAGCGATTGACTTTAAAACAGACCAATTTCAATAAATCTGAAAGTGGTGTCTATCTGATTCCTTTTGTTGCATTTTATACGGATGTATTTTTCCTTACAAGAACATTACTTAATAATGAATAAATTTAAGACTGGTTCTTTTGCTAAAAATAAGTCATGCTATACCAGGTCCATCTCCTTGTCCGAAAGGTAAGCATAAAGTTTTTCGTATCAGAGAGACCCTTGTTTGATTCCCGGCCGGGTCGGAGATATTAATCTTGCCTGGTTATTTTCCCCAGCTTGGGGGCTGGGTATTTTGTGTTCGTCTTAGTACATACCTTCATTTGCATACAACACACTACAAACGACTTCAGAAACACACAGTAATGAATAAAATCCTCTGCATAGGGTTGGTGCCAGGAAGGACATCCGGCTGTAAAAGTGAGATAATCCGTACAAACTGCCAACCCCAGATCATTTGGAAAAAAAACCCGGAAGAAGAGGCTATAGCAAAACAAACCCAAAAATCCCACTAACTCAGGTTTCTTTATAATTTTGAGGGCTGGCTACTTCCTTCTTATTCCGTCCAATTGTTGCATAAAAGGCGTATTTTATGACCTATTTCATTGTCTAACTGTCAGAATGATGGCTGCGTTTAATTAATTTCGAAGACCTTGCTTGTATACAAGATAAAGTGCGACAAGCCTATATGCTGATCGATTGAGGCGATATCTATATAAATAAAATTGTTTCTGTTTGTCTGTTTGTCTGTCTGTTTGTCTGTTCCACCATCACGTCGAAACGGCTGGATAGATCTCAACCAAACTTCATATTTAGAGTATACTGACCCCGGGGAAGGTTTCGATATGCATATCATTTTAAAATCTTTGAAAAGACGGGGGTTTTATAGGAAAAACGGTTTTCCTCCATTTTCTCTTATACTATTATAGGCAAAATATCGAATTTGTCGTATAAGGACGAGACAAAGCTCAATTTAATCCTCTTGACGCAAAGAACAAAACTCGGTAAGCCCTACGGGCCCGAAAACCATGTTTTAAGGCCCTAAAACCAACCGTTACGGAGATATTGGCACCACACTACCCCTGCTCTAGGAATCGGATAAAGAAATGAACTGCCGTAACCATGGCAACGTCAGCTCCAGGATTCTAGAGCAGTGAGATTATGCATGTACGTTTGGGCATAGCTGTCAACCAAAATAGGTACAAATAAGACTTAATATCTGGGAAAAAAATATACTGTTGTGTAAGGCACTCATAGGACTCCTTTGGGCGGGGATAAATAAAATTGTTTCTGTTTGTCTGTCTGTTTGTCTGTTCCACCATCACGTCGAAACGGCTGGATAGATCTCAACCAAACTTCATATTTAGGGTATACTCATCCCGGAGAAGGTTTTGATATGCATATCATTTTAAAATCCTTGAATAGACAGGGGGTTTATAGGAAAACCAGAATGGTTTTTCCACCATCACGTCGAAACGGCTGGATAGATCTCAACCAAACTTCATATTTAGAGGATACTCATCGCGGGGAAGTTTTCCATATGCATATCATTTTAAAATATTTGAATATATGGGGGGTTTATAGGAAAATCAGAATGGTTTTTCCACCATCACGTCGAAACGGCTGGATGGATCTCAACCAAACATTGTATTTAGAGTATACTAATCCCGGGGAAGGTTTAGATATGCATATCATTTTAAAATCCTTGAATAGACGGGGGGTTTATAGGAAAACCAGAGTGGTTTTCCCACCATCACGTCGAAACGGCTGGATAGATCTCAGCCAAACTTCATATTTAGAGTATACTCATCCCAGGAAAGGTTCCGATATGCATATAATTTTAAAATCTTTGAATAGACGGGGTGTTTATAGGAAAACCACAGTGGTTTTCCTCTATTTTCTCTTATACTATTGATTTTCTGTAAACTTCGTTTACCGTACGTGAAACGTCTCTTCATTATAAACAACTTTCGTTATGTTCATAATTTACCTTACTCTTCACATGACGGAGAAATTTACAATTTTCTGCTGGTATCATGCTCTGCATTTAGTGACCGACAGACCGACAACGAACCTACAGGTTACCATGGCAACGTCTCTGACTGCATGCCAGTAGGGAAGTAACGTATTGCCATTTTCCTCATCATGCTTTTAAATTCGTGGTTGTTCCTTGGGTAGATGGCAAGAGAGGCATCAATCGGCTCATCTGCGGGATATTGGCGGAATATCGTTGGAGGTTATAACCGCCCTCGAATAGATTAAGTAATAACACCATTAGTCATCTTCATATTTGTTTACCTAAGAATCACTGAACCTAAATTTATCCTCTGTTAGCGCTTTATTATATCCATAACTCACGGCATTTATTTATTTGTCGTTATCCGGCTGTCCTCAGTTATAATCCATTTTCTATTAGTTTCAACATTCTTAACTGTATTATTTTCTTCCTTAATTACGCCGTATGTACGTGAATGCTAGAAACTACTGGATGCATTTCCACCAAGATTCGTATTTAGAATACACCTGTCCTTGATAGGTTTCAGGGCAAATATTGTTTCTAAATCCCTGAACTAACTGGGGGTTTATACGAAACCGAAACAGTGATTTTGCACTTCCAAAAAATATACACAACAAAAGTTTATGGAAGTCTACCTACCTTGGTAGAAATTAATGTCTAAACCTTTTTTTCTCATGTGCATCATTTCGATACGAGGATCAATAAGGGAGATATCATTAAAGGACCGTTTTTCTGTACAAGTCCCATCGGACTTAACTCACGAGCGGGTGCGTGTAAAGCGTATTCCTTACAACTTGAAAACTACTGAAGACATTCGAAACAAAATTTATATTTAGCATCCACCTGTCCAAAGGTAGGTTTTAAACGTAAATAACATTTCATGTTCCGGAATGGACTGGCGGTTTATAAGGAACCGAAATGGTGATTTTACTCTTCCACAATATATACAGAACAAGACCAACCTGACTGGAAATCGACCAAACCTGATGGAATTCCACCTCTAAACCTTTTTTTTCATGTGCATTTTTTCGTCAGGAGGATTAATAAGGGAGATATCATGAATGGTCACTTTTGCAGGTTAAGTCCAGCGGACATAGCCCGAAAGGTGTTTTACATGGAGCAGATTCCTTATCTATATAAATCAAATCGTAACGACTGTGTACCTCTACACTGACTATTTTGGCGAAATTTTCGTACAGCTTTCCGTTTAAGGGGTAATAATAACAATCTCCATAATTTTTGATTTCCTGAAAGTCCTAATTTTTACCCGCCTCGCCCAAAATCCACATTGTGGCATAATCTGCCAGAAGAATAAGAAGATAATTGAAATTTGACAAAATTATACGTTTTAGCCTGTAACGAATGAAAAATCCTATATCATTAAATTTTTCATTTTTTATCCCCGAAGAATATCGAAATATGCAGGCAATTTTAATGATGGTGCAGACCTTAGGAAATTCCTATCACGTAACGGATTGCACAATCTCCGTTCAATTTGGAATGATCTACAACCTTGGTCTTATGACTTTATGCCGTATCTGTATCCCTTTTACGTTTGATTTTTCTCTATTAATCGATGTTAAGTCAATTTGGAATTTTCACATGCATTATTCATACTTTCAATTACTTATATGAAATACAGAATCATCAAACTCTTCACGAAAATTGGCCCACTCAGTAGCCATATGTGAGCCAAATGCTACGTATGTAGCTGTCACATTATTATCCGAAAAGTAATGTAATGTGAGATGATCTTACAAAACCTTTACCCTGTTCCACGTTTCTAAATCTGACCCAAGAATAGATGACATATCATTGGACCAGCCATTTAGGCCACTAAATCCGGCGTGTCTTATGGTATAATCCTTTGTCGATATGACGTACGTTTAGTAGCAGTTAATCTGTAAATGAAGGTCTTCAATATTGTAAACACGCATATACTTTCGTATGTCGATCTATATATATTCACTGATGTCGATTTAGCGATCGAGAAAGGGTCGGTCTGCTATTGTAATCAGTACTCCCCACACCGACTTTGACTGGCAGTAGGAAAGGGTTCCTTCTCCAACTCCTGTGTAACTGTCATTTGTAAGGAAGGCCTACAATTGTAATGAATAGTTCCCTTCTCGATTTGACTTGCAGAAGGTAAGTGAGCATGCAGCTTTGTTTAAAACTCCCCTACCCGATTGTGTTTGGCAGTAGGCAAGGGTGCCCGCCATTATAAAGAAATGTACTCATCTAAAATGTGACTGGCATTAGGCATAGTGGCCTGCTATTTTGATGGAAACTCACCAACTTGGTGTGACTGGCAGTACGCTGGCTGGCAGTAGGAAAAGGGGCCTGTCATTATAATGATAACTGCACAACTCAATTTCGAGTGATAGTAGGGTAATTGCCTGCCATTATAATAAAAACTGTAATCTGTCTGGAGGTAGGAAAGGGGGGCTGCCATTTTAACGAAAACTCCCCAAATCGATTCTGTCCGCATAGTAGGCAATGGGGCCTGCAATTATAATGTAAACTTCCCAACCTGATTGTGAATGCCAGTAGGCAAGTGAGCCTGCCGTTATATCACAAATCCGTAACAAACACTTTACATTGGAAACGTACGGGGACCTCCCCATGCTCTTTCTCGGATAACGCTAAGAGACATGCAATTTTAAAACTATCTTATTTACTGCATGTACACTATTTACTTCGATATTCGAATACAATGTAGAATACCGTAGCGAAGCACGGGTACATTCGCTAGTAAGTGAATATTACTAGTCGTACCTGCGAAGGTAATGCATAAGGAATGGGAGCATTCTTTGGATAATGGTGGCTGTTGAAAAACCATTACATTTATTGCATGCTTGTTCACTAAGTTTATCACATCAGGATTTACGTAAACTGCTGTTTCTAAGATAATGATACCTCATAGTTCAGGTTAGATATGTTATTTTCACGCGATTATTAATGTAAAATAAAGGGGCATAATACTTCTCATGGAATGTATTCAATGACTTTTTTTTTCGTATAACACGTTGTTGTGTAAATAAAATGTGTTGTAAGTTTAAATACAGTGCGTGAAAGTTCGTAATTGTCGCAATGCTAAGAAGTTGTGTGTACCACGTCGAAAATACCACTATGCAAGTAACTATACACTGACATTTCCTTCGAATAAGGGCAGGATATATTTATGGAAGACGAAAATCCCTATCGATACTGTAACTTTTATGCAGAATACAGGGGTATGTTTAACGTATTTCCCCAGGCTGATGGTGAATGCTGCTTTTGGCTCTCTTCTTGACATATAAATTCATAGCAGTGCGTTTTATGGTCAGTAACCAAGTGAACCTAAATATGTATTTTTTCTTGGGTTAGGTAATGTTCAGAATGCGCTGCCTTTTAACCCGAAAATTATTTCGAAGTAGAAGGAAAACCAGTCTAAAAATGTACAATTAAATTATTTCGTCATTAGTATACGTATTATACACGGTGTATCAGAACTATACCGACAAAAGAAATTAGGGATGCATTTCGTGTTATAATAAGAACGATGATGCAATAGGATTGGAGGAGGAAATTTTCCTTTCTGGAAAATGATTTTACTTTTGTTACTTCCGGGCACGCGATTCAGATAGACGAACTTGTCATATCTGCTATGCCGGAGAGCCAGTCGCTGCCTGTTGTTGTACGTCAGAGGAGCGAAGAGAGGAGAAGAGGGAGACAGAGGTAATGCTCGTGCGAACGAACAAGTTTCCCCAGTAGGCAGTGTAAAGTATACAGTGTGTTTAGCACAAATGTAATACTATGCGAACCCCGTAGAACGGCCAGTTCGTCAGTATGAATCGCGCGTAACAAAGTAACCTTATTTTCTCGAGAAAAAAAAAAAAAAAAGAATTCTCCGCCAATCCAATTGCAGCATCGTTCTTAACATAAAACGAAGAGCATCCGTGATTTCTTTTTCGGTATAGTTCTGATACACTCTATATATTTGAGTGTCGGAAGTAATGCAATGTAATTTAATCCGCCAGGAATTTACGTAATGTGGGAAGCAACTAACAGATCTTGCTGCTCAGTGGAATAACATTACGGGCTATTCGAAAAAAGTTGCAAATTATAGTGTGATAGAAAGGGGTACCAACAAATCCTTACCGGGCGAGTTGGCCGATCGGTTATTGGCGCTCAGCTGTGAGCACGCATCCCTTTGGCAGTGGGTTCGAACCCCATTGTCGGCAGCGCTGAAGATGGTTTTACGACGTTTCTCATTTTTAGATCAAGCAAATGCTGGGGATGTACCTCAATTAAGACCACAGACGCTTCCTTCCTACTCCTAGGCCTTTCTTATCTTATCGTCGCCGTAAGACATATCTGTGTCAGTGCGACGTAAAGCAAAATGTAAAAATATAAATTAAAACAATCATTGAAGTATAGTGCCAGAAGTTCCAAGAAGAAACATGAAAGCTACTGTATTTATGGCCGTATATGGAGGTATTATTATTATTATTATTATTATTATTATTATTATTATTATTATTATTACTATTATTATTATTATTATTATTATTATTATCATATTTACGTTCGTTGCCTCCATATTTTATTAATTTTCTTGGGTACAATGACGACTGAAACAATCGTTATGCTTTGACCGCGAAGAGCACACCTCAAACCCAAATCTCCTAAAATTACACGGGCATAACTCACGAGATATAAAAAGATCACTGATGTTAATAATCTCACCTGTTATATTAATGAAATATTTATGAATATTTCGTACCTACAAGGCACAGACGTATCATGTCCTTCCATTGTGCGGATCGGACAGAGGAAACAGTTCATCTCTTTCCGTGACGTCATCGGAGCTACAGTACGGACTTCACATCACGGAGGCTTTGGTGGAGCACAGTGGCCTTCCGAAGTTACGTGATTTTACGCATGCACTCTGCGTGAGATTTGAATGATAATTTCGTAATGCCCAGTTTGTCCGTTAATTGTTGCTGCGTTTGGTGGTACAAATTAGTGTATGTTCTATTTATAGAAGCCATCTTTACCATGCCATCTTTACCATGCAACAGAGAATTCTGGTAACGCTTGTCAGTTTTGAAAACATTTAAATTATTTAACAAAAGACTGTCATGAGAAATATAATTTAAGCTTTCACTCATTACTCTCTGTTTGCAATATTAGACGTTCTAGTGATTTTCGTACGCTAATTTCGTGATGATATCACATATACAAATAATGATTTGGACGAAATACTTTTATTTTATGGAATTGTGACACTATTGCTATGTAGAACGTCGTTTGTTCGTTGAGATCGAATGTAAAGGAGTTTTAAGCCTTAGAAATTGTCCCTGTTTTCATAAAACTGCTCGAGTTGACATGGAGACCTGTGGGTGTATGCATTAAATGACTTTAGAATGTCCTAAGGGTACGGTACTATGGAGCAATTTGTTGTAAGCCCCAAGCCCAAAAATGCAAGTTAGAACAGTTTAAATCATATTTCATTACATTCTTCTCATTTTTCTTCTTATTATTCTCCTCCCGATCTCGGATCGGCAGTCTGCATAGATTTAATTCATTTTTACGGTTGGATGTCTTTCCTATCGCCAAACCTATGCAGAGGAATGTATTCACTATTGCTTATTTCTGCATTCGTTCGTAGTGTGATGTCCAGAATGATCAGATTCTATAAAAGTGTATATAAATGAAGATATTATTATATTATTAAAATTACAATTAAGAAAAAGCTCCCGGGCTTATGCCTCGTCAAGGATAAGGTGAAATTCTTTACTTTTCGCAGAGAAGTTTGCTCTGAGACTTTAGAAGAAAATCTCGACTGTCCACGAGAATGGCCACCCAAACAATGAGGTTTGAATTTAGACGTTATAATAGAAGTGGAAATGTTACGTTCATTAGTCACCAGATGGCTCCCCGAACGCGATACAGCGCTAGCGTTCGAAAGGGAAGCTGACGGAACCATCAGATTCAGTCTGAGAGGCTCAGATAACACAACAGGTGTACGTACATATGAAATAATTACATTGACACAAGTCTGGAAGCATCAATGATAACAAAAAAGAAAGTTCCAAAATATTTGACAGTGCATGTTCTTCGAATGGAGCATGTTAAGAAATTCAGATACCTGGGAGAATTAATTTAAGAAAATGGTTTAGGAATATTTGCTGTTAAAAAACGTTTCTCAAGACGGAAAGAGCATATGGAAAAATTAAGAACTTTTATAAGGAAAAATATTTTACCAAAAATCTTAAAATAATGCACTACAGTACAATGGAAACATCAGAATGTTTTTACTCAAGTAAATGTCTAGTTTTGAACTATAGCTTAGATAAACTGGAAGTATTAGAAAGAATAATCATGAGAAAAATCTTAGGACCATTGAAGACAACAGAACAATGAATGAGAGTAATAAGGAAATATACCACAATATAGAAAATGCAATATTACAGAACCAATAAAAAAAGGAGGTTGCTATTTTTTGGACATATCTATAGAATGGAAGAAAACAGATTGACAAAACATACGTTCAAGTACCTTTGTGAGAAAAAGTTAACAACGAGCTGGATACAAGAAGTCAAGAAAGATTTAGAAAATAATAAAATAAGAGAGAAGAAACTATAGAAACACAGATTTCTTGAAAAGAAGTATTAAGAATGGAAGGATTTCAATGAGGAATGAAAAGGAAACACGATCCACAGTGGTCTGGGAAGAGAAGAGTAAAGGATAACGCAGTGATGAAGACATTCTGGAGAGAACAGGGGAAAAATAATAAGGAAGGATGAATTCAAACTGACATGTGGTCCCTAGCAAGCCTCATGGTAAAGGAGAAGAAGAAGAAGAAGAAGAAGAAGAAGAAGAAGAAGAAGAATATGAAGATGAAGAAGATTATTATGATGATGATTATTATTATTATTATTATTATTATTATTATTATTATTATTATTATTATTATTATTATTATTTGCATTAAGACGAAGATAAACTTCCATCCCACGTTATAGAAAAATTATGCTTGTACCGAACTTTCCTTTACGAGCCTATCATTTGGCTTCCAGCATGGATTCGAACCCGGAGTCCTCAGATCCGAATACCATTACGCTGTCTATTCAGCCCAGAAGCCGGACATTTCATTACGTTAGCTTAATTGATACTGTTATGATAATTTGTAATTTTATAATACATCGAAAGGAATGCTGAAATAATTGTGATTTTTATTACGAATGCAATACATTAAGTGACATTGAATTAAACACTGACTCTACAAAAGCGATTTGTAATAGTGTCAGTGCAATATTCAAGCCAACAAATTATTCAAACCTATTGCTGCCCATTGCCTGTCACAAACTTCCTTTTACGAGCATATTATTTTGTTCGGAATGTGTGACTAGAAAGCAAGATACAGTTTTGATGGAATATGCTCTCACCATCTACTTTAAATTATCGACACGGTGAGAAATATGACGGTGAAGCACCTCCCGATTGCTCTTGGTAGAGCACCGAAACGTTCTTTTCATAATTCTAGAAAATTAAAAAAGTTTGAATTAGCCGCGAATTGAGTAGACGTGCAGTCTCGCTTCAAAAGAATAATGAAACGAACGTGTCTTGTGTGCTAGTGTGAAGAAAGAGAGAAAGAGGCTGGATATACCTGAATAGATATGAAGAAATGAACATTTCTGGAAGTCGTATTTCAGACTGTGAAAAGCATGTCATACAGGTACATACAACATATTACCTAGTTTAATCATACAATATAATACAATTTAAAATCACATTTGGATCTTTGACTTAATTACTGGGATTCATGGCATTTACTTTGGTAAAATATTGGCAATTATTTTCAGTATTATATTTGTAATAATAATTAAAATTGTGGTCAGAGCACCTCGAAAAAGTGGAATGGTTGTTTTCCATACTTAGGCTACTTCAGCTAGAGTATGCGTACAATAGAGTCAGTTTAAAGTAAAATCATCTCATGATCGTCAATTAAATTATTCGGATTAAGCTATATAAATATTTTACATTGACAAATGTCTGTTGTTAGAATTACAGTCAAATAATTTGGATTCTGATCCTAAAGAAGTTACACAGGGGATAGCCATTGGTTCTGTCTTGAAACCAATATGCAGATAGTCATTGACTATGTAGAATCCATCAACTAGGGATATTTAGTCAGCCTAGAGATTACCCAGGGGGATTATTTTAATTTATTTTTGTACAGTTTGCTTTACATCGCTTTTTACCCAGGGGGATTATTTTATTTTATTTTTGTACAGTTTGCTTTACATCACTTTTATTTTAATAATCTGCTTTACGTCGAACCGATACTGATAGCTCTTACGGCGACGATGGGATAGGAAATGGCTAGGAGTGGGAACGAATAAACATTGGACTTAAATAAGGTCAAGCCCCAGCATTTGCATGGCGTGAAAATGGCGAAACGGCGGAAAACCATCTTCAGGTCTGCTAACAGTGGGGTTCGAACCCACTACCTCCCGAATGTAAGCTGATAGCTAGGTGATGCATAAACAACGCGGCCACTTGATCAGTACTGGTAATTTCAGACAGCAAGGTAATTCAAGTCCATGAAGGCCCTTGGAGAAGAGGAAAGTAAATGCTTCTACCATCCATAACGTCGGCACAAAGAGGATTATGATGATGATGATATTTATTGTTTAACGGGGCCTAACAGCTAGGCCATCTGCCCCTAATGTTACGAGGTGCAACGGAATGAAACGATAATCAAAACTTAAAAATATATCCACTGACTAATGTATGAAAAGAATAGATGATGAAAATATGGCCATGAATCCAAAACAATTAGTGGATCCAATTCACAATGCCTTCTTTTATGAGATGATGCTTGTTATAAAAAAAGGGTCCAAAATCCAGGTCATCAGCCCCTCACAATAGTACTGATCACTGGTAAAGCAGAACCATGCTGTTACTCCTATAGTGGTACTAATCACAGGTAATGCAGACCCACAGTATGTTACACATAATGGCACAACTCGCAGGCAACACAGACCCATGGTGTTCCTCACAAAAGAGCACCACTCGCAAGCAACACAGACCCATGGTGTCCCTCACATAGAGGGACTAATTAACGGCCACGTATACTCTTGGTGCCGTTCACCTAGTGGTACTAATGATAGGCAATGCAATGATGCTTGTTATAGAAACGGATCAAAACTCCAGATTACCGGCTCCTCATAATAGTACTAATCACTGGTAAAGCAGACCCATGGTGTTCCTCACATAATGGTACTACTCTCAGGCAACGCAGACCCATGGTGTTCCTCACATAGTAGTACTAATCAGAGGCAACGTAGACCCGTGGTGTTCTTGATATATTGGTTCTACTCATAGATAACGCAGAACCATTCTGAACCCAGGAGAACCGACACATTCTATCGCAGCGTACGGCACCTTTTTTCGTCTGAACATTAGTCCGCGCAGCCGAGTGGGCACCCCCCTGCCTCGGTAGGACACACACGATGGTATTAACCACAGACAACGCCCAAACCCGTGGTGTTCCTCACGTAATGGTACAAATTACAGATACTTTCATGGTTCTAATTTCATCATCGCTTGGTCGCCGCTTTGAGTCGCCTCTTACGACAGGGGATAACACGGGTGTATTCTTCGTCTGCAACCCCCACCCACAGTGGAGGGGGGCAGTAACAGGGGTCGAGTGATCAGCTCTATGCCTGCCCCGAGGAGTCAACCTAGTACTCATTTTTAATGTAGGCTGACTGAACCACCTCCTTTTTCTTTTTTAAATGCTATTTGTTCGGGGCGTCGACCCATGTGGATCTTTAGCCCACACCATAATGTATGAACCTGCGTGTAAGTGGAATGGTGGTAGTGTGGAATGTTGTGTGTGTGAAGAAAGGAAGATTAAGGACGTCACAAATACCCAGTCCCCAGGCCAGGGATATTAATCATTACAATTATAAACCCCTGACCCGGCCGGGAATCAAACCCGGGGCTGCCGGGTGACAGGCGGACGCAGGGCCGGACAAAGTAGGTTGACTGAACCTTAGGACCACTTAGGAACTGGAAATCTCCTTTCCGAAAATTTTCGACGTTCTGAGGGGGAATGCAAACCACGTCCTTCCGGGTGAACCGAGAACGCCTTTACCACCTTGGTAGGAAGCCTCTTCTTGAGACAAAAGAACTGGGAATATTCACTCATTATGGTGACAGTGAGACAACACTGTGGAATAATCACGGATCTTGGTGAACCAGTATTGCGGATAGGTAATTATCCCGAAGAAATCGTTCGTAAAATATTTAGTTATCCTGGAAATCGTCACAGATCTTGGTTGAACCACATCCCATTTGGGATGTAAAATGTTGGGGTTTGCTTCCAGAGAATTGATGAATGTTGCACGAATATTTTCAATCATTTCTGTCAGGATTAGCTCCCTTTTGTTGCAGTACGCGCTGCTGGTATGGTTAATCTCCAGATGATATTCAATTTGTACTTCTTCCAGCTCTTTCCTGGTTATAAAGACTCGGGCAGGCCCATTTCAATTTTCTGAAATCGTCATGACCGACTTCCGATATGAAATATAATGAGTCTCTCGATAATATTGAACACAGATCCAACTCTGATACGATATAGTGTTCATTATGTCTTGTGGTATGGGATGAAACGCAAGAGTCACCGCGGACAGAACAGATGTTTATTGTCAGGCCTTGAGACTTGAGATAACCGCATGCGCGGTAGCCGTGCTTACCGTCGCACCACCTACCCGGCAACCACGCGACATCTCGTCAGACGACCATAATACTACTACACACTACGGTAAACATAACAGTACTAAACAAGATTTATTTTACAAGTGTAAATTAGACTGTCTTAGAGAAAGGTCGGTGGTATTATAAAGCCGAAGGTTGTTTGAGGAAAATAAACACTGAATGTTAACAGGGAATTGGAATTCCACCAAACCCAAATTGATAAGAAACGAACACAGTTATTCTCCATAGAAATCACATGCAATGAACATGTGATTCAAGACTTGTAACAACTGATTGTCTCGTTAAGAGAAGAGTGAGTCAATAACTCCAATGCGATGTCAGTGGCTTTCGAAGCTTTCATGATTCAGCCGCAAACGTACGAAAAGTCATGACTTCAACAAACAATTTGGGAATACAATATGATACTGTTTTGGTGCAGGTTTAATTGGTGTATAATGTCATTGCACTTTATTTCATTTTATCTTTAATCTTTGCCCTGGAGTATAAAATATTATCGAAATGGGAAGAGAACGAGCATCGCTGGAGAATGATATATTTTCAATATTTGTTGAAGAAACGATAGAAAATCACTTGTAGGATAGACGATGAAGACTTGTATTCCATAGGAACTAGCCACACTAGTCTGTGCTATAATACCGTGACATACTATTATTTCACTTGAAAGACAGGCGTAGAATGTGACTGTTTCTTTTCTACGGATATGACGACCAACAAAACTAGATTTACAAATCAGATTCCTACCTTAAACTGAATCCGCGTGTATGATTCGCATCTATCTGTTGGTGATTCTAGGAGAAGAGTATTCGTGTTCGAATTCCGAGAGCGCACGTGTCTCTAACTTCCTGCGTTCTTATTTACAGAGTGAACAAAAAGGTCGGCCAATAATTCATCACACATTCCTCGCACGTAGAAGAAGAAAATATATATGCACGTGAGTCCAGAAAGTACGTATTTCCAACTAATAACACATTTTCTGGTCCCATCTCCAAATAAGATACTTTCTTCTTCTACGTGCGAGGAGTCTGTGCGAAAAGTTTGGCCTACTTCATTGTTTCACCGCCGGGATGAATGGCTCAGGCAGTTGAGGCGCTGGTTTTCTGACCCCAATTTGGCAGGTTCGATTCTGGCACAGGCCGGTGTTCAAATTCGACAGCCTCGTATGAGTAGAATTACTGGCACGTAAAAGAAATCCACCGGGACTAAATTTTGGCGCCTTGCGTCTTCTAAAACCGTAGAAGTGGTTAGCGAGACGTAAGTCAAATATTATTATTATTGTCACTCCTGTATTGAATCGTCACAATTACGCAACGTGTCACAATATTATTATTATTATTATTATTATTGTTATTATTATTATTATTATTATTATTATTATTATTATTATTATTATTATTATTATTATTATTATTATTATTATTATTATTACCACCTTTGTGGTGTAGTGGTTAGTCTAATTTGCTACCACCCCGGAGGCCCGGGTTAGGTTAGATTCTCGGCTCTGCCACTAAATTCGAAAAGTAGTACGAGGGCTGGAACGGAGTTCACTCGGCCTGCGGGCTCAAATGAGTAGAGGGAAAAGCGGGGTTGATTCCCTCCTCAGCCAACCTTGATGTGGTTTTCCATAGTTTCCCACTTCTCCTCCAGGCAAATACAGGTGTGGTACCTAATTGCAGGCCACGGTCGCTTCTTTCCCTCTTCCTTGTCTATCCCTTCCAATCTTCCCGTCCCTCCTCAAGGCCCCTGTTCAGCATAGCAGGTTTGGCCACCTGATGGAGGTACTGGTCCTTTCCCCCAGTCGTATCCCCCGACCCAAAGTCTCACTCCCCAGGACACTGCGCTTGAGGCGGTAGAGGTGGGATCCCTTACGGGGGAAAAGCCAAGCCTGGGCGATGAAAGGATTAAGGAAGAAGAAATTATTATTATTATTATTATTATTATTATTATTATTATTATTATTATTATTATTCCAAAATCGTGTGAGAAGGTAAAAAAGTCACTCATACCTATGAACCTATCATTCATATGGAAAATCACAATCGAAACTAATTGATAGTCACAGTACTGTATTTTTTATTCAAATACACATAACGGCTATATCCGTCATTGCAATTGAACGGGCAAACACACAGGCCTAAACTTCTAAGTTTATCAAAGTGAGATGTTCAACGTACGTATGTATATGAGTACACGCATTCTACATACATCTGAAAGGCGTAACTTATCTAGTTCATAAATTATTCTCTCTGTACTTTTTTATTTCGTTAGAGTGATTTTGATGTCGGTGTGTATTATCCTCACGTCGGCAGCACTGTATATGACTTTACTACAAATTTTGCACTCTAATACCATTGGATAAAAATTGTTTGTAATGATTACATTGTTTCTGTATAATTGGATAACCACCATGTTCTCATTTAATGTCCGTCCATCGAGCACAGAGGGCGGAGGCTTATCCTGCCACTCTTCATCAGAGTAGCAAACAGCGGAATAGCAATCTATCTGCTTGTCAGTGTTCCGTTACCAGTACTTTGATCCATTCACTGTATTTTAAATCGAAATATTCAGGCATATTAATCGCGAAAGATGTCCATTTTAAAAGAGGTTCAAAGTTTGAGAACTGATGTTTAGCTTGGTATATTTTGAAGGAGGAAAAGAACGGTAGTTAATTCTCGTAATAAAACCTACTACTACTACTACTACTACTACTACTACTACTACTACTACTACTACTACTACTACTACTAGTACTGCTACTACAGTGAGTTTCTCTCATTCGTGGACCGGCAAGCACGCCCAGCTTATCTGCCTCCCGTTGACTCATTACTTCCCGTTACACAGCGCAGCGCCGTGCCCGCACTTCGCAGTTCATGTCCGTGCTTAGAACGTGTATTAAGTGTAGATCTGACGCTCCAACTGTTCTCGAGTTGTGAAGTGTTACTTCGGGGTATAATTCTCATGATGCCTCCTCATGTGTACACGGTAGAGGAAAGGGTATTTATGCACGATAACTATGTGAAAACAGAGTCTTGCACGGAAGTCATTAGGCGATTTGTAACACAATTTCCAAGTGTATGCTCTCCACCATGCGAAAACTCGTAAAAAATTGAGAGGAACTGGTTCCTTACTCGATAAGAAGCTAAATGTTAAAAAACGTGTACTTAACGAGGAAATGTAAATGATATCACAGAAAGATTAGAACATACGCCTACAAAATCTCTAGGACTACATGGACAAAAAGCCCGGGTTTCGAAGTGCTCAGCATGGCGAGCTGCGAAAATGATAAAATTGAAACCATACATATGGTACGAGCTTATTTTATTATTAATTGTCTTCACTCTTATTTCCTTAATTTTTTTATCTTGTGTCATGCACGGCTGAAGTGAGCGAAGTGCTGTCCTTGTCGCTATGACGCGGAGCGGGAAGTGATGAGTCAACAGAAGGCAGATAAGTTGGGCGCGCCTGCCGGCCGACCGATGAGGGAAACACACTGCCCTACAACTACTACCATTACTAGAAGTTAATTGTTTTCATTCCTCCCCTGAAAGGAAAGGCGGGCCTCCTAGACGGTAACACCGTCCCTCAGTCCAGGAGAATGCTTACGGTGAAGGAGATGTTTGGAGAAGTTGAGAGGTTACCATTTGCTATTTGCTTTACGTAGCACCGACACAGATAGGTCTTATGGCGACGATGGGACAGGAAAGGCCTAGGAATGGGAAGGAAACTGTCGTGGCATTAATTAAGGTACAGCCCCAGCATTAGCCTTGTGTGAAAATGGGAAACCACCGGAAACCATCTTCAGGGCTGCCGACAGTGGGATTCGAACCCACTATATCCCGGATGCGAGCTCACAGCTGCGCGCACCTAGCCGCATGGCCAACTCGCCCGGTGAAGTTGAGAGGGTTGGCGGCCGTAGCCTAAACTAGGTACTGTACCGGCATTCACCTTAGTGCAGCAGTATGGAAAACCACGGAAAATCATTCTCAGACAGCTGACGGTGCAGACAACCTCCTCTCTGACTCCCGAATATAGAGGCGTAGAGGCACAGTACAGCCGTGGCCACCCCCTCCCCCCTCCTCTGCTCGGTTGGTCGGTCGGAGTGCAGAGCTGTAGGACACAAACCAGCCTTGGCCAACTGTAGGTGGGTGAGGAGAACCATGTCGGTAACGGAAAATGAAAGTCAGAAGATGTACTGTGAGTCCCTTGTATTTGACACCGTCCCGGTGAAGATAAAAATGTTGCATGTATACACTGTAGCCTACTGAATGTCTCCAGTAATTACATTAAGTTTATCTAGACATAGCTGAATGCTTCTAAAGAAATACAAAACTGACAACGCAAAATCGTGCTGAGATAATGCAGCTAGTAGAAAGAGGAAGAAACGCAGGAAGGAAGGAAGGAAGGAAGGAAGGAAGGAAGGAAGGAAGGAAGGAAATTAGAAAGTAGAGATGAAGTTGGGAAATATTAGAACAAAGGAGAAAGGAAGAAAGAGAGTATGCAAGGAAGGAAGGATGGAAGGAAGGAAGGATGGAAGGAAGGAAGGAAGGAAGGAGTAAAAGAAAGAAAGTGGAAGGCAGAAAAGAAGGGTAAAGAGAAAGACGCAAGGAATGAATGGAAACGAAAGGAGGCAAAAAGGAGAGAAAGAAGGATGGAAGAAATGAAAAGAGAAAGGCAGGAAAAAAAGAAGGAAGGGAAATTTGAAAAGAATGCACGGAAAAAAGGAGAGATAAATGGAAGGAAGGGAGGGAGGATGAAAGTTAAAAACGGAGGGATGATGTACATTAGAAAGGAAGGGAGGGATGAACTGAGAATGGAAATTAAGAAGGTAAGGAGGGTAGGAGGAAGTAATGAATAGGGATTGTAAGGTATGAAAGAACGGAATGAAGTAGAAAGGAAGGGAGATAGTGTCGAAGGAACGAAAGAAGAGGGAAAGAACTAAACCGAAATTCTAGGAATGCATTTTCAAAAGTTTGCAGTACACTGTCTAATCAGCCATGAGTACTGTGGTATAAATTAAACATTTTGCAGAAACAGCTGCAGGTTTACAGGGAAATGACGTTAAGGCACACCGTTAGAACAATGCGGAGAGGATTTATCGCTCACAAATTTCCTCCATATAAGTCATATTACCTTACATTATGACAGCGTGTTAGAGAGGATGTGTGTTTTCCATTATCTACCACCATACACGTGGCGTTACCGTCGTCAGCATAGTGACACACATTATATCAAGAGTGACGTTACCTGCATGTACCGTGTTACTGGAGGCCATTTCCCACGTAATGCCCCTCCCCGACCCATAGTAGCTTCACCAACGGACCTTATTCGTCTGGCACCAGCCCAGAGTCGTATATCGTCAGCTACGGCTACAACAGGCCTTGCCAAACAATCGACCATTATTGGCCCTCCCAAGTTGTGTTAATCGAAGCACCCTCTGGTCTAGTCAAAACACGCGGGAAGATGCAGGGAACTCGTGGGATAGACAGCCATCATATGGACATGCCCGATTAATGCATGCTCACCGACCTTCTGGTATTCCCTCTGGCTAATTTTCTCCCCTATCCATTCCACCTGCCCCTGATCACCTCCCTTCCCATCAGTTAACCTCCGGGCTTATTAAGCAGTACTTTGTGCATCACAGAACACTCCTGCTATTTCATTACCGTATTTTATTTTTCCACTCGATATCGTGCATGTAATTTAATGGGCTGATTACCGCTAGTTTTATAAGCACTCAGCAGAATTAAAGTTGAGATGAAATAGAATGGAACAGAATACATTAAGACCTCATATGGCTTTAAAACATCGGGAAGGTGAGGAGGAAGTATTCGTTTATTTTAATCCAGATTTTTCATGTGTTCGCTGCGACAACCTCTTTTGGTACACTTGAGGCCTTGTCCTGCCCGATGACACTTTAACAAAACTGAAGAGACTATTTTAAAGATGTATATACCTGTTTCACTGATTATGCAGGATCATTCTACTATGTCTAAACTTCTGAACTCCTGCGAATTCTGATCACAATGGGAATAGATAGTGAAGATGTTAAATTTGTTAAACAGCTGTATTAACATCAAGGGCCTTCCGTGAGAATTGGAAACTCCGAGACTCGTGCTACTATGATCAAACAGGGAGTACGGGGCTTTTTTAATGTTGGTCATAAATGAGGTCTTTTCGAAAGATATCTACAAGCCTGTTTTCACTGCTGTCTATTCCAAGGTGTGAACTTGCATTATAGCTGATTAGATGTTCTCTGACAGCAGCACAAGTTCGTCAGTGAATGCTAAGCAGTTGGTAGCGATTTTTCCTTTTCCGAACATTATCCTTAGTTGGTCCTTGATGACATTTTCTGCGAGAACATTTTCCCATTATTTGATGACCTTACCCAGTACACAATTGAACAGTAGTGGGGATAGGCAATCTCCTTCTCTTGATTATTTATACACATTTTAGGACGAAAACTATTACAATATTTTCCTCAGAATGTTGCCGCAGGTGTCAGTCAATTCTGATAACGTAAGAGATTGTTCTCAGCTAGTAAACTTAAAAAATGTTAGTTTTTAAAATCCTTCTCACCTATGAAGCTTCCTATACGTATAGCATATTTTTGGAATCATTAGCTTATTTATTTTGGCTACATATTTCTTGCGGACATTGTGTGACTCGGATATCCTCGTACGGCACTCCCTTAATAAAATGAGAACGGTTACGATTTGCATGACCCTCCGTGCGTCAGGCGGCACTGAGCCGACCCCTCACCACTGGGTTCCGTCTTTCAAATCCCGGTCACTCCATGTGGCATTTGTGTTGTACAAAGCGGAGGCGGGACAGGTTTCTCTTCGGGTATTCCGGATTTCTCTATCATCTTTCATTCTAGCAACACTCTCCAATATCATTTCATCTCACCTGTCAGTCATTAATTATGGCCCGACAGGAGTGCGACACGCTTAGGGAGCCGGCACAATTCCTATCCTCTCCGCAAGATGGGGGCTTCATTCATTCCATTCCTGACCCAGTCCAATGACCGGAGGTTACTATTTGCATGATAGGTATTCCTAACTACCACTACGTTTGGAATTTTCCAGTCCTCATATTTTCGAATGTTTTACCTGTTGGTTTCTTTCTCTTTCTGCCAGTGGGGTTCCCTCCTGGCCCTTACCACCAATCTTCAGTACCACGTAATCTAATACCATATCTTCCTGGTAACATATCTGACATAGGACAGGCACGATACTTCCTTTAGTATTATGATAACCGAGCTCAATAGCTGTAGTCCATTAAGTGCGGCCAGTATCCAGTATTCCCGTGATAGCGGGTTCGAACCCCGCTGTCGGCAGCCTTGAAGATGGTTTTCGCTGGTTTCTATTTTCACAGCAGGCCACGGCCACTTCCTTCCAGTTTTAGCCCTATCCTGACCCATCGTCGCCATATGTGTCGGCGCGAAGTAAAGCCAATAGTAAAAATTAAAAGAAAACCACTCCACTTTGCTGTCTCTTTCTCTTGTTAGGCCTACCATACACGTTGTGGTGCACTGGAGAGGTTTAACTGTGCAGGCAAATTGCACAGGGAAAGACCTCACACACGCTACGGTAAACCGCTAGGTTTTGCCATCAGTTGACCTCATGGCATCAGCGCAAGAAAATGACGCGATCATTCTGCTGGTTTGAGGAAGAGCCGATATGATATTATTTAATGTGAAACTGAGAATAGTAAATGCAAGGAAATTGCACACTTCTCGATAACTCTGAGAAGGCAGCTTTCTAGTCACGAATCAGGAAAATTGAAATGACATATAATCCAACAAAGGCCATTTACAATAAGAAATCCACACCTACAAATGCTAAGTTAAGTCATTACCATACAGTCATCCGCCAAGAGGTCTTGTACGCTGTAGAGTGCCTTGGAATGCATCGGAAGAGACTAATAGAGAAACTGGAAGTGAAGGAAAGCAACATTCTAAAAATCTTGTACCCAGTAAAAGAAAACGGGGATTATAGGAGACGGCATAACCACGAACTTTACACTCATGTGGAAAAAATAACTGACACCACGAGGAAACGGAGAATTACCTTTTACTGCCATATAACAAGAATGAACTCAATCCGATTGACAACTAGGATTTTTACCTACTTTCTCGAAGAGAAGATTAAGGGAGCTTGGGAATTACAGTCAACGATATCTGGAAACGTGAACCGCTAAGGGGGGAGACCCAGCTTAACAAAGGAAAAAAATAGGTTAATATTCATTCGATTCTTAAATATGCTACAATTGTTGTTGACAATTCCTGCACATATTCCAGTGTTGGCATGCTTCCTGGCAACCAGAACCAACTTCAATAATGTCAGAATTTTAATTATTTTAATATTTTAAAATAAAATATTCAAAATTCCCCGCCTTTTTAACAGTATACCACTGTCTCCCTTACAAATTCCAAGTTTATAAGAATTTTCGTACTTTTCCTTTTTGAAAGTGTGTATCAAAACTCCAGCTACAAAATGAACCTCAATCATGAACATAGACTGTGATTTGGATTTTAGTAGCGTTTTTATTCCGAGCACCAGGAAATATTAATCGCTTTTTAAACAAAAATGTTATATAAAATCGAATTTATATCCTATTGATTGTAGTACAACATTATGGGAGAAAACTCTGAAAAAAATTATAATTATCCGTGAATCACTAAGAGAGTTATGAAGGAAACCGTGATATATTGTTAAAAAGGCTGGAAATTTAGAACATTTTATTTTAAAATGTTATAATTAGAATTTGGACTTTATTGAAGTTGCTTCTGATTGCTCTTAAGCATGCCAATCCTGGCGTTTGTCAACAACGTTTGTGTTGAGCTAGGTCTAGAATCTAACAAGACACCGATGTTTCCATGTAAAACCTAAGCTTCCAACAGGCAAAAATGGACTGAAGAAAGAAGCAGCGGCATCGAGAACTAATGCGAAAGTACTGGAAGGAGGTTAAAGCTCGATGCGGCAAGGAGCAGTTGAAATTACGTGGTCCTTGGACGGCCGAGTCGAAATAATAATAATAATAATAATAATAATAATAATAATAATAATAATAATAATAATAATAATAATAATAATAATAATAATGTTATTTGCTTTAAGTCCCGCTAATTACTTTCACGGTTTTCGGAGACACCGAATTGCTGGAATTTAGTCCATCAGTTCTTTCACGTTCCAGTAAATGTACCGGCCCGAGGCTGACCTATTTGAGCACCTTCAAATACCACCGGACTGAGCCAATTTGCCAATTTGGGGTCAGAACGCCAATGCCTCAACCGTCTGAGCCAATCAGCCCGGCCGCAGTTTATCACAAAACCAGTTAAGGAACCTCCTCTGAAGAATATCACACATTAAAGGCAGTTTTTAATGTGTTCACATGTGGCAATAACGTGTTGGTCCTCCACAAAACCTGAGGCACTGTTGAATATTACGGTGCATTCATACTCAGTACGAAATCAATGGGCATCTCGAGGCAAATGGTTCCACTCTTCGATGACAGCATTTTTTAGCACCTGAATCATTTGTTGTGCGGTCAGACTCTTGTTACTAGATACATTGGGCCTTCACTTCTAAAATGAGTTATTGAAGACTATCGTCGCACATGTGGACCGCAGCCCGACAATGGAATCTCTTACCAGTGGACGTCAGAAGTATGTCCAGCAGCTTAGCTTCTAAACATGCCTTTGTCGAAATACTAGGTAAACATGCTTGAATCATCAAGTTATGACCTGAAAACACCTCCTCGTACCACTTATTTTTCATTATTTCCCTCTTCCTTTCACAGATATTCTTTTTCTTACAAATCCTCCTCTTCACCTCTCAATTGTAGGTGATATTTCGGTGTACTGTAGAAATGCATACATTTTCTAAACTTTCTCTTAAATAGTAGTTACAGTACTCATTATTCATATATTTTAATGTACTCTACGTACGATGTGTAATATATAGATGATATTATTTTTTAAGTGTGGTTACCTTTATTAATACTACTAGCTGTAGTACCCGGCGTTGTCCGGGAAGCTTTTGAATGTTTACCTTTAGTATTTGTATTACCAGTTAGTTAAGTGTGAAGTGGATGCTTATTGCTTTATTATTGAGATGTTGATATCACGACCTTTTATGTAGTTTTAGTTATTTAGATGTATCTGATTTCAAGTTTTAGATTACTTAATTTTCGAGTAAACCCTAGTTATTGCGGAAGCTAGAATTGACTGGGAAGTATTTGATTCTTCCCACAATAAATAAATAAATAAATAAATAAATAAATAAATAAATAAATAAATAAATAAATAAATAAATAAATAAATAAATAAATAAATAAATAAAAATCTTACCGACCCCGTAAAGTATGACTTCGACACTGTTTTCGATTATTTTATATCACTCCCCCATCGCCCCCCACCCCGAAATGGGCTAAACTTGGACATTAAAAAATTCCGGAGTGTCACTATTATCTCACCGAACCCGAAAAGTATTGTATCCCACCCCACTCGCCCGCCGCCCCTAACGGTTCCTGGGTTGCCTTACACCCACGCGGTTTTTCTCTTGATACTAAAAATCAGGAGTGCCAATATTCACCTTGGCGACCCCGAAAACTATATATTCGACACTATTTTCGATTAGTTTTATATGACACTCCCCCGCCCTCACCCGAAAGGGGGTTGAACTTGGACTTTAAAAATATTCAGATTGTCACTATTCATCTCAGCGACCACGAAAGGTATGGATTCCACACTATTTTCGAATATTTTATATATCACTTCCTCGTCCCCCCCCCCAAATGGTACCCCCACGGGCTTTGTCAAATCAAATCCGGAGTGTAACTATTCACCTCAGCCACACCGAAAAGGATGGATTCGACACTATTTTCGGTCATTTTTATATACCACTCCTCCCTCTACCCCAACCCAAAAGGGGCTGAACTTGGACTTTAAAAATCCGCAGTGTAACTATTAATCTTGGCGACCCCGAAAAGTATGGATTCGACACTATTTTCGTTAATTTTCTTATATCACTCCACCCTCGCTCCCCACCCCAAAGGGGCTGAACTTGGACTTAAAAACTTCCAGAGTGTCACTATTCATCTCAGCGACAACGAAAAGTATGGAATCGACAATGTTTTCGAGTATTTCATATGTCGCACTCCTTGCCCCACCCCCCCTCCCGCCTCAAGGGGTACCTCCGCGCTGTTTGTCAAAAGAAATCCGGAGTGTCAATATTCATCTCAGCGACCCCGAAAAGGGTGGATTCGACACTATTTCCTATTACTTTGATATATCATTCCCCCCTTTCCGCCACCCAGAAGGGGACTGAATTTGCACTTGGAAAAATTCTGGGGTATCACTATTCATCTCAGCGAATCCGAAAACGGTGGATTCGACACTATTTTCGTATGTTTTATATGCGAACCCCCTCGGCCCCCGCCCCTAAGGGTACATGGGGTGTCTTACCCCACGCGGTTTGGACTAAAAAATTTTCCGGAGTGTCAGTATTCATCTCAGCGGCCACGAAAAGTATGGATTCGACACTATTTTCGATTATTTTGATATCTCACTCCCCTTCGCCTCCCACTCCAAAGGGGGCTGAGTTTGGAATTTTAAAAAATCCGGAGTGTCAGTATTCATCTCAGCGACCCCGAAAATGATGGATTCGACACTATTTTCGTTTATTTTTATATGTGACTCCACTCGCCCCCTCGCCCCCCGCCCCTATAGGTACATGGGGTGTCTTACCCCCACGCGGTTTGTCAAACGAAATCCAGAGTGTCACTATTCATTTCAGCGACCCCGAAAAGGATGGATTCGACACTATTTCCTATTACTTTGATGTATCACACCCCCCTCGCCCCAAACCAAAAGGGTTCTGAATTTGGACTTGGACTTATTTTGGAATATCACTATTCATCTCAGCGAATCCGAAAACGATGGATTCGACACTATTTTCATATATTTTTACATATGACCCCCCTCGCCCCCCGCCCCTAAGGGTAATGGGGTGTCTTACCCCACGCGGTTTGGACTTAAAAATATTCCGGAGTGTCAGTATTCATCTCAGCGACCACGAAAAGTATGGATTCGACACTATTGTCGAATATTTTATGTCACCCCCCTCGCTCCTCACACCCCTATGGGTACGTGGGGTGTCCTACCCCACGCGGTTTGTCGAAAGAAATACGGAGTGTTACTATTCATCTCAGCGACACCGAAAAGGATGGATTCGACACTATTTTCGATTATTTTGATATCTCACTCCCCTTCGCCCCCACCCCAAAGGGGGCTGAATTTGGTCTTTAAAAAATTCCGGAGTGTCAGTATTTATCTCAGCGACCCCGAAAAGTATAGATTGGACACTATTGTCGAATATTTTTAAATGTCAACCCCTCGCCCCCCTAAGGGTACATGGGGTGTCTTACCTCCACGCGGTTTGTCAAAAAAACCGGAGTGTCAGTATTCATCTCAGCGACCCCGAAAAGGATGGTTTCGACACCATTTCCTATTACTTTGATATATCACTTCCCTCTCGCCCACCACCCAAAAGGGGGCTGAATGTGGACTTGGAAAAATTCGGGAGTATCACTATTCATCTCAGTGAATCCAAAAATGATGGATTCGACACTATTTTCGTATATTTTTACATGCGATCCCCTCACCCCCCGGGCCCCACCCCAAAGGGGGCATAATTTGGACTTCAAACAATTCCTGTAAGTCACTATTTATCTCAGTGACCATAAAAATTATGGATTCGACACTGTTTTCGAATATTTTATGTCACCCCCCTTGCCCCCCCGCACCGATGGGTACATGGGTTGTCTTACCTCCACGCGAGTTGTCAAAAGAAATCCGGAGTGTCACTATTCACCCCAGCGACCCCGAAAAGGATGGATTCGACACCATTTCCTATTACTTTGATATATCACTTCCCCCTCGCCCCCTCCCAAAAGGGGGCTGAATGTGGACTTGGAAAAATTCGGGAGTATCACTATTCATCTCAGTGAATCCAAAAATGATGTTTTGGACACTATTTTCGTATATTTTTATATGTGACCCCCTCGCCCCCCGCCCCCAAGGGTACTTAGGGTGTCTTACCCCCACGCAGTTTGTCTCCTGATACTAAGTCGTAAGTGTACCTAATTTGGTGTAAATCGCTCCAGTGGTTTAGGAGGAGATGTAATACATACATGCATACATACATACATACATACATACATACATACATACATACATACATACATACATACAATGACATTTATTTATATATATATATATATATAGATTACTGTTATTATTGTTAATATTATCATATTATGGTCATCAGGAGTTATTATTAAGTGTTCTAGGTTTAGGTTAAGTGTAAGAAAGGGAGTACATCCCTAACTTTGCCAGAATAAATGCTAGGGGCTTTACGTCGCACCGACACAGATAGGTCTTATGGCGACGATGGGATGGGAAAGGCCTAGGAGTTGGAAGGAAGCGGCCGTGGCCTTAATTAAGGTACAGCCCCAGCATTTGCCTGGTGTGAAAATGGGAAACCACGGAAAACCATCTTCAGGGCTGCCGATAGTGGGATTCGAACCTACTATCTCCCGGATGCAAGCTCACAGCCGCGCGCCTCTACGCGCACGGCCAACTCGCCCGGTCCAGAATAAATGAAACATAATAATAATAATAATAATAATAATAATAATAATAATAATAATAATAATAATAATAATGATGATAATAATAATAATACAACGTCAATGTGGAATTAGGAACCTATTCGTTAAAATGCTGAAAGTGGTACGCATTATTAAGAACACTGTGTCTAATTAGGAAGTAAGCGTCTTCACTCCCGTCTATGCTATGCAGTAAAACAATGCGATGTATTACACTTCATGTTATTCGCATGAGTCTTACTATTATTTATGTCTTTTGTTGAGAGCCACAGTTGAGCTTTGAGCGACACAGAGGCTCTGAGAATCGAGGATATCCATAATAATTTGCATGTTAGGTCAAACAATTTGGTCAAATAGACATGACTTCTCCAGCAGGCTTAATACCAATGAGCTATTCTGCATGTAGAAGTTTGTTGAGAACACTTCTTTTTTCTGAATACAGAGTCTCTTCTCTGAGAGATAATTCTCAAAGGGTAAGAGCAAAGGTTCTCCGGGATACATTTCAACTGCAGTTTCAATGTATATTCATGGGCTATTCCACTCCATAATTCATATTCAAACCAGTACTTCACATCTTAACCAGATACAGGACGAGGGCTGGAGTGACGGTATCTACAGTGACCTAATGAACCCAAGGGTTGACATTAAACGAGGCTCGCAATTCAAATATAATTCACTTGAACGTTCAAGTTGTTGGTGTTCAGTAATGAATAATTTCAACTTGAATTCAGGGATTGTAAGATATCTATGAGAAACAATGCTGAAGTTATCTTATTCCCTGTCCTCCATCGTGTATTCGTTATAATTATAAAATACAGGGGAATCTGAATAGAAATTGCAATCGTTATTTCAAGGCTCCAAGAACAGTGTTAATAACAGACAGAGGTACAGGTTTCGCCTATCAAAGAATAATAGTATCAGCTAAAGAAACAAGAGGGCTACAAAAGGCGTAAATCGATAGCTGCAGTCGCTAAGTGCGGCCAGTATCCAGTAATCGGGAGATAGTGGGTTCCAACCCCTCTGTCGGCAGCTGTGAAGATGGTTTTCCGTGGTTTCCCATTTTCACACTAGGCAAATGCCGAGGCTGTACCTTAATTAAGGCCAAGGCCACTTCCTTAAAATTCCAAGGCCTTTCCTATCCCATCGTTGCCATAAGACATATCTGTGTCGGTGCGATGTAAATCAAAATAGCAAAAAAAAAAAGGCGTAAAAATGGACGTTTATTAGTCTATCGAAACTAATTGGGAATAAATAAAATTAGGAAAATGTATTACATAAAAAATATTTAGTACAAAAATTATACCTGAAAAAATGTATAATTTATATAACACCATAATGTCATGTTTCATTCTGGATAGATCATCATCAGATTATATCAAACTACACGCTATTTATTATTATTATTATTATTATTATTATTATTATTATTATTATTATTATTATTATTATTATTATATTATTATTATTATTATTGTTGTTGTTGTTGTTTCGTTTCAGCCAACTAATGACGACGTCATTTCAACTGTTTCCTTTGAGCTTAAATGTTGGTCCAGTATTCCTTCATTCGTAGACGGTGCTATTCCTTTCGCTCTTTCGTCCATGCTTTTCCAGTTTTCAGCTTCAGCTTTAGTTGGAAACTCCAATGTTCTTAGAGTGTTTTTTCTTAAATGGGTCACGCTCCTGGATATCTTCAAATAAGATTCCAGTCTCCTGCAGATCTTTCTGAACCTCACTGAACCATGCCCCCTCTGCCTTTTCTTCTTGGAGGAAAGTGAAAATGCGGTTTGTTAACCGTGTTGACTTCATTCGGGCCGTGTGTCCATAAAAAGTAATCCTCCCTTTCCTCATCACGTCGGTTATTTTCTCCACATGCGGGTACAACTTTTGGTTGTGCCGTCTCCTAAACTCGCCATTGTCTTTGACTGGACCCAAGATTTTCCTCAAAATCTTCCTTTCCTTAACCTCCATTTTCTCTATATCATGCCTTTCTTGTTCATGTGAGGCATTCCGATGCATATAGAGCCTCTGGCCAAATGACAGTGCAATAGTGTTTGATTTTCTTCATTCCGAGATATACACATTTTTAGTCAGATAATAAGCCATTTCAATTTTATTCATGCGTGATGAAAGGGGTTCTTTCTCGGACATGTTAAGTTCTATCATTCACCAAGATACTTAATTTTTTCAACCCGCTTGAATCCCTTCTAGCTCTTTTGGTGCCAGTTTGATGTTTGCAATGAATTTGGTTTACTCAAAAGAGATCTGGAGGTCCGCCTTTGCAGCTTGTGTTTGAAGCTGGTTGCTCTGATTCGTGGCCACATCCAAGGAATCAACGAAAACCGCAAGATCGCCTGCAAATGCTACACAGTCATTACTATTATTACTATTAATAAAATGTATTTGGGACTGTCCCCAGTTCTCTTCAAATAAGTGTTATCCGAGAATGGGAAAAGGAATTAGCCGGGAAAGGGTTACTGAACGAAGTTCACATTGGAGGCTCAAAAAACGGTGTGACAGTCAACTGTCTCGCCTTCGCCGATGACCTGGCAATCCTGTGAAGGGACATAGAGACAGCTGTGGAACAAATAAACATGCTGAAAGAGCTGGCAGATAAAGCTGGCCTCAAATTTCTTTCGAGAAAAAGTACATAACCAATATCAGAACAACACCTCAACACCTAACAACAGGGTACGGTAAAATAGAAAAAAGAGACAGTTTCAGATATCTTGGTGAGAAAGTACTGATGAAAACTAGTGAGAAAGAAGCTAACAACAGGAGGTGAGACAAGATGGACGCAACCCTTCATAGGATGCATGTCCTGTACAAGAAAGGGAAAGCTAAACTCAGGCACCATAACACAGTGAGTGTCTGTACGCAAGTGAATGCCTCAGAATGACAGGAAAGGCTGGACTGAGAGAAGTATAGAAATATGAGCGCAAGATTCTTCTTAGACTCCGAGGAAGAGAAGAGTTATACAAGGATAATGAACGGCTGATGGAGTCAGTAAAATTGATGTGAAGTATTATCATATATCTCGTTGGCTGAATGGTCAGCGTACTGGCCTTCGGTTCAGAGGGTCCCGGGTTCGATTCCCGGCTGGGTCGGGGATTTTAACCTTAATTGGTTAATTCCAATGGCCCGGGGGCTGGGTGTTTGTGCTGTCCCCAACATCCCTGCAACTCACACACCACACATAACACTATCCTCCACCACAATAACACGCAGTTACCTACACATGGCAGATGCCGCCCACCCTCATCGGAGGGTCTGCCTTACAAGGGCTGCACTCGGCTACAAATAGCCACACGAAATTAATTAATTATCATATATGACTTGAAACTTTAACAAAGTTTGGAAATACTTTATTTTAAATGTTCATATGTATAAAAGTGTACTTTAATTTGTCTTACCAATCGATGAATGTAATTTTTGTATCTGATATAGTTTATAGTGCCATTTATTCTAGCTGATGATACAGGCCTACCTTAGGGGAAGAAACGTGTACTAGATTTAATAAATTATATATGTATTGAATAGGCGGACTGCTTAAATATAATATTTAAGTTATTCTTAAATATTCGCTACTTTATTTTATAGTCAATACAAGTTTTTATCAAAAATGAAGCTGTTAAAGCTTGTTACATGTAAGTGAATATAACTTCAATGATTAATGGCTAAGCAATAGCGGAATATTCAGAATGCAGCATTTTTCACTGAAAAGCTTCCTCAGAAATATGGTTATGCAATAATTTCCTTCAGATATGGACTTTTCAAGCAGAAGTGTTTCATTAGTTAACACTTACCGTTAGAAATTATTTTGCATTTATGTCCACAATTTGCGAAACTATTTCTGACTTCTGAAACTCTTTTGACTTGATATACAGGATGGTCGGACGAACTGAGTTTATCAGCGTTAGAGGGTTGGTCATGCTGATAAATAATTTGAAAAAATAATTCGATATCTTGCAACGTTGTCATTTTATCCGCTGCTGAAGTTAGCCAATCAGATCACTTCGCGGGCGAATGTAAATAGTGTTAAGTCTGTACGTGACTTAAGACTGGCATGAGCGCACCAGTCGAAGAATAGAACTTCGGCAGTGGAGGGATTTGAATGCAGACCTCCGAACTGATAGCATCGCGCCAAAGCAAGCACGCTACTGTGACATTGTCCGACTCGTTGGCTGAATGGTCAGCGTACTGGCTTTCGGTTCAGAGGGTACCTGGTTCGATTCCCGGTCTGGTCGGGGATTTTAACCTTAATTGGTTAATTCCAATGGCCCGAGGGCTGGGTGTTTGTGCTGTCCCCAAAATCCCTGCAACTCACACACCACACATAACACTATCCTCCACCACAATAACACGCAGTTACCTACAAATGGCAGATGCCGCCCACCCTCATCGGAGGGTCTGCCTTACAAGGGCTACACTCGACTAGAAATAGCCACACGAAATAAAAAAAATAACTGTGTCATTGGCTGAAGCCAAAGATGTGTTTTTGTTTCATGCTGATTTCTCGGTATGGTTCTCAATCTGTCCTTAAGTCACGTGCATATTTAAGAACACCACTTCGCAAAGCCCATTTCAATTCACCCGCGAAGAGATCTGATTGGCTAACTTCAGTTGT
Source organism: Anabrus simplex (assembly GCF_040414725.1). Classification (NCBI taxonomy): domain Eukaryota; kingdom Metazoa; phylum Arthropoda; class Insecta; order Orthoptera; family Tettigoniidae; genus Anabrus; species Anabrus simplex. Next base: position 273,941,217 of record NC_090271.1, read on the forward strand.
TGATAAAATGACAAATTATTTATCAAAATGACCAACGCTCTAGCGCTCACATACAAGGTTCACGTTGTTTCTGACCATCCTGTAGGCCTATATACCAACACCAAATATTTAAACAGAGCTACTGTCCTTGGTTTTTCTTAGGGAGTTTCAGACAATTTATTCATGTAACACTTCTGAAAAGTTTGCTGTGTCATTGCCTTCAGAAAGGAACACTTCCGACATTTACAAATATTTAACAATTTTGATAATTTGACAAGAATTGCCTCTCCAGATGAGCTAAACTAAGGCACTACAATACCGTGATTAAAACGGAATGTCTGTATGCTAGTGAATGCCTCCAAATAACAGGGAAAGCGGGACTGAGAGAAGCTGAGAAATTCGAAAGAAAGATCCTTCGCAAAATAATGAGTCCAAAGATTGTGGATGGACAGTATAGGTTGCGAGGAAGAGAAGAGCTTTACCGTGACAATGAAAGGCTAACTGAATCCATGAGACAACGGAGACTTAAATTCAATGGGCATTTATTTAGAATGGATGAGAAGAGACTAACGAAGAGGATTTTCACAATATTATACAGCAAACCTAAAGTGTCGGACAAATGGTTCAGAGAGGTGAGAATGGATTTTAAAAAGGTGGGACTAAATTCAGAAGACATCTAAAACCGAACCAAGTTTAGGTCAGTGATCGACAAATTCCAGGGATTCCATGACGAACCAAATCTTCACCGTCGGTGGACGGAAGAAAGAAGACAGGCTGCCAGAGAGAGGATGCTAAAGTTTTGACCTGTGAAGAAGGCTTCCAGAAACATGTAACTGTTACCTAACGTGGTCTCTAATGGCCGCAAACGTAAATATATATATAAAAGCATTTTGAAAACAAAAGAACATCGACCTAATGCCGCAAACCTCACTGGTTTTACTGGAAACAATGTATGTTCCAAATTAACCACTTCTTGTGTTCTTCTTGTTGCTGGTCTTCCCCATGGCTGCACTACACTACATTCATTGAATTACATCCCCTCGTCCCCGACCCTCGCGTGGTGTGGCACGTCCGGCGATGGGGTGATCTCTTATTTCGAACGCAGCAGGGCGAGTGATGAACACGGCGGTCCCCATTGTCTCTGACCTACCTAGCGTCTAGCATGACGTCACGCATTAACTGTTGAATGCTCGCATTGTTAGTTAATTAAAACCGGAATCACATGTGGGGGAAATAGTATGCTCATTAAATACAGACGATCTATCTAGCAGAAGCATCATGAACTTCGTTAACATTTACGATGTCTAGGTGTCATGAATGTGACGTCCCTTCCTTATCATAATTATATAAAATCAGTGCCTTTGCTGGTGGGACCTAGTGTTTACAGTGCACTATGTCTTCTGGTATGGGCTAGAGCAATATTGTTACTTTCATTGATCTGTCTCTGTCTTATCCTTGGCTTTGACAAAATGAAAGTGACTGAGGTATGAGTGATGCTGGTAATGCCATTCCTTCTGCAGCCAGTCCCTGCTATGAATGGTGTGAAAATATTGCTCATAGGGTCAGTTGGTGCATGCATTTCAGTGGGCTTGGCAGATTGATATGTAATAGCAACTTCTGGCTCGGTGAGGAAAGCAACGGGAAACTAACTCACTCCTCATTTCCCTAGTATACCTCTTCAGTGATGCCTAGGCCATCTATGACAGCTGATGGCGGAACTGTTGAGGATCCAACCAGGCTACGGGCTGAGGATTAAACATACATACATATACAGGTTTCAGTTTTACAATATCATTGTATTAGGACCCGCAGGGTCGTGAACTTTCATTTCAAAACATGCTACATGCATAGATCGAGATTCAAATCGGGGCTACTTTGCTGAAAGTTTTGTGACGATGTAACTGAGCTTATCATGTCTCTCCCAAAAAGGTAAACTGGGAAAATGAGTTAATGGTCATATTCATCTTTAAAACCATTCTTTATTCTGGCTTGTACAAAGAGATTTTCTCTTACACAGCACTGGCAAAGGTGCAGTTTATTCGGATACCATGGCATACGACTACGTCCAAGAAAAACCCGTAAACTAATTTATATGTTTTTAAAAGTGTTCAAAACCAAATTTTCGCATCAACGGAACTCATGGAACGCTGGACGTATGTGATAAGTCGTGATCTTGATATTCTACCTCAGATTACAAGTGACAGCAAGGATACAGAAATCTACTAAAACGTATACATTTATAGCGTACAGCAATTATGAAGAAAGGAAATTTAAATGCCAAACTGAAACAACATATCTATTGATCATAAATGTATACCGTTCATGGATATCCAACAAAGACGGATAATTTCAGATGACAACCAGCAGTAAGACAGCCTCCGCGGTTGCTACGTGACATTGTCTGACCATCTAACCATACTTAACATCACTGGCTGTGCGACTGCTATGGTTACATTTCCGTCGCACAAATTTTTGCGGAACGTAACATAAATTTTTGGATAACCCTCAGCCATGAAACATATTTGTCAAAAATCAATTTTTGATTCATGTGTTTTACATTAATATGAGGTTCAATGCACATGCTTGTCGATCTTTTCAGGGCTGTGAGTGTAACCGCGTGGATGAAACCGTTACTGATTTGGAGTCTGTTGCAGAAGTCGACTAACGTAATCAAGGTTCTGATTCTGACTATATGTCAAGGATTCAATGTTCTTGAGTTGATACACTGTATAATGATAGGGGATACACGGGATTTTCACATCGTCGAGTTCTACTGACTATGTCAAATCAGGCTCAAATCTGATGGTTTTGTGTCGAGAATTATCACTCCGTGAACAGAGTTTATTCTCCATCATTAGTCAAATTATTTAACTATCTTTATCATAACTCGAATCAGACCGAGTACGCACAATTGTGCGGGTTCGTGTTTTACATATTTCTGAGCGTATTTGACTTTTTCTTGGCACTAGACTGGACTGCAGTACTTGTGCGGGACATATAGCATGTACTTCAGTTGTTTTTGGTTAGCTCTTGACTAATTATTACAGTCTAAATGATGAGAAACAGAATATATAAAATCTAATGAATCGGGTTAATAATAATAATAATAATAATAATAATAATAATAATAATAATAATAATAATAAATAATAATAATAAATACTGAATGGAATCTGTAACCTAGTTGTACGGTTACAGTATATCATGTTGAGTGGCAGCAAATTTTCTGGCTGGTAACTTAGTAAATGCAAACAGTGTTCTTGCAATCTTAGTACAAACCTCAACAAGGTGGACAAAAATATAGGCTATGCCACGGTGACATAGAGCCTTCTCAATTTTAGGAGAAAAAGAGGCAACCTACTACTACGAAACGAGGGTTGCATTTCGGAACGCTTGAAGGAATATTTCGACGTGTTGCTTGGAGAGAACATCAGAAGAGATGACGGGGATGATTGTGTAGACAGAAGGCAACAGCCTCCAGAGGATGCTTGAAGGGAAACTCTCGAGGAACTCAAACAAGAAGTACGCAAAACGAAACTGGGCTAAGCTGTGTGATACGACCAGATAACACCTGAAACGCTCAAGTTTATAGGTAGAAGTGGCAAAGTACTTCTTCACCAGCTAGTTAAAACACTTGCCGGTAAACAAAGAATATACCATTTGCCTGCGAATTCAGTGTTCTTTTACTTCAAAAAAAGGTGATGATAGGGAGTGCACGAATTATCGCGGTATATCACTCTCCAGAATGCCGGGAAAAACAAGTACCAGAAACCTGGAAGACCGACTTCGACGAATCGCGGAACCAACTGTGCGTTTCGATAAAAAAGAAACACTCATGACCTCATATTCAGGATCAGAGAAATCAATGTAAAACTCATAACATACGATAGAGAGGTACACCTGGCTTTCATTTATTTATTTAGAGAAGGTATTTCGAACCGTTCCTAGAGGAGAAGTGTGGAAGACACTGAAAGATAAAGGATTTGACGGACCCTTAATTGCAACTATTCAGAGCTGCTATAAACGGTGCCAGAACTGTATTAGGTGCGCATCTGAAATGCAGATTCATAGGAGTTCTAGACTTAGGTGTGACGCAATTAAGGATGACGAAGACTTTGATGACATCGCACGATTCCATCCCACACCACGTTACATTAGGAAATGAGACACTACTGGAGCAGATTATAAATTTTAACTATTGGGGACTACAGTGCAATGAGATGGCAGTGAGCTTACAACTCGATCCCAGGCCCTGAGGCTGCTTTTAATTGCATTGAAAGGAATCGTTATTAATAGACGTAATATAACCACATCGACGGAGCTCCGAATTTACGAAGTAATATTTCTTCCTACCTTGTTCTGTGGGAAACCCAGCTGTGATGGTTTAGACATATACAAAGAATGGAATGTATTAAAATAGCAAAGGTAACTTTCGACGTCAGGATGCAGTTAGTAAGGTAACTTGGAAGACATAGAAGAGCTAGGAGGAGGTTGTGAGTGCGGCAGTGGAAGCGACTAGAGGGAAATGGAAAATGGAGAAGAGCGGAGGAGTTGATTTGATACAGAATTAGTTGGTGGACACTTTTGAAATATTGGACACCGCAAGGTACAAGAGGACGGAATAAGTATGTAATATGGACACGAACTCAGCCAACATGTGCAAAAGGAAACGCTCAGGAAATTTAATTCCCGAAATAAATGGGGTAAGTAAAGTATTTTTCTCAACAAATGAGTGAAAGGTTAAGATGTTTCCTTCATACGTGGTATTTTCATTACGAAAAATAAAATGTAGACCGGCACTGTAAAAATGAACCATTCTGCTGAGCATGGTTCAATAAAACGGTACGATCGTTCAGAAAATGGTTGAGCACTAGAACAAATACTGTATACTAAAGGGAGGTAATTCGGATACAACCATGTAGATCGATCTGTACAGGTATTTCTCGTCTCATAGCATACAAATGAACTAATACATACCGTCATTCTAGATTAAGGAGTTTCTTTATAAGAAATAAGCCTACCTTTTGTATTTTAATGCAAATATATCATTAAGCAAAATTCAGTATTCTCCGTAAAATTATTGGCCCATATTTTGTTAATAGGAGATCATTAATTAATTTAATTAATAGCCTAAATTACTGCCAAAACCAACTCTTCATGCGATTCTTGGAAAGATTCATCTGAAGGATTTAGAGTACTTCACAGAATAACATATTATATTTAATGAATCCGTCACCGCGTTCAGTCATGCCACGCTCTCTACCAGCTCTCTTTTCGCGTTCATGCCCTGAGCCAAGCTTCCGGTTAACACCCAGTTTCGGTTTCTGTTTCATTATGCTTAAAACGAGCTTTTCCCGCTGTTTTTTACAATATTATTGTATTTATTTTCTGACATCAACGTAATCCCTTTCTCCATCCTTCTCCAACAATAACCCAAAATGCAGGGTAGTTTAGAGTGGATTAACAGAAATCAAAATACAAGAATACTGTATTTCTAGATCACATCAGCCGTTCCTTTGCATGAAATTAACAAAGAAATAAAGAGACAGGTAAAATTTTAGGCATTTATCCCAACATTACAGAATGATCTATAAACAGGCAACTGAAATTATTTCCGTAAAACATTAAAAAACACAGACTGAGTCTAAATTTTATTTACACATTTGTTGTTGTTATTATTTATCCAATTACAAACGATAATTTACACACTATTACAGCTATAGATAATAAAACTAATTAATATGTGAAATAATAGCTGAAAATTAAAACTGAGGAAGCTTGGAAATAAAAAGGAGAAATAGAGCAAACACTTTTCTGAAATAATGTATGAAATGGTACGTGATATTGTATATCACAGATATTTAAGTGAATTACTAATTCATGCAATTTTAGAGCTTCTCAGCCTGTCTAACACTATAACATACCAGTAAAAGGAACACATTATTTTGGCAGATAATCTACAGTGTTAAAAGTGTGATAATTATTGTTCGACAGACTTTAAAGCTTTAAAGTTAAATTAATTGAGTTGGCACTCTAAAGAATGTCTTATTTCTGAACAAATTACTAATTTATATCTACTTCTTTCGAAGTAGCACAGTCAAATGACAGATGATAAGAAGTTTGTGGCACTTCAGACGTACTTCCGGTATTCGCGAAATATGAAGAAAGAAAAAAAAGTCCATGTCTTGACATAAACTGTGTCAAATTACGAACATATATTATTAATCTACTTTCCATTCTATCTTGGAACATCGGAAAAAGCAAATGCCTTTTAAGCTGACCTCTTAGGGTACTTATCCTTTGGTTACTCCATATAACAATACATGATAATAATAGATGACGATTGTCATTTATTCAAGACTATCAAATGTACCCGGACTTCGCTACGGTATTCCACATTATATATGGATTCCTGTGTAAATTGCTGTGCACGCAGTGAGTAAGACACTGCATGTCTCATAGCGTTATTTGGGAACACCACTAGGAGGACCCCATACGCTGTTTGCGATATAACGTGTGCATTTGGAAGTTTTGATGAAAATGAAAGGCCACGTTTCTTACCGAAATTTACAGTCTAGTTCGGGAGTTTCCATTATAACGGCAGGCTCACTTGCCTAATGCCATTCACAATGGATATGTCGAGTTTTCATTATAAAGACAGGCCCCTTTCCTAATGCTAGACAGAATAGAGTATACGGGTTTTGATTATAATCGAGAAATTCACCTCTGTCTATGGCGTTTTTTTTTTGTTTTCTTTTTTACAATTTGCTTTACGTCGCACCGACACAGACAGGTCTTATGGCGACGACGGGATAGTAGAGGCCTAGGAATGGGAGGGAAGCAGCCGTGGCCTTAATTAAGGTACAGCCCCAGCATTTGCCTGGCGTGAAAATGGGAAATCACGGAAAACCATCATCTGGGCTGTCGACAGTGGGGTTCGAACCCACTATCTCCCGATTACTGGATCCTGGCCGCACTTAAGCGACTGCAGCTACCGAGCTCGGTGACACAGATAGGTCTTACGGTGACGATGAGATACGAAAGGGCTAGGATTGGGAAGGAAAGGGCCGTACCCTTAATTAAGGTACATTCCCAGCATTTGCCTTGTGTGAAAATGGGAAACCACGGAAAACCATCTTCAGAACTGCCGAGGGTGGGGTTCGCACCTACTATCTCCCGAATACTGGATACTGGCCGCACTTAAGCGACTGCAGCTACCGAGCTCGGTCTATCTATAGCTAGAAACGAAGTGGATGTGTTGCGAAAATGGTATATCCCTCACCAAATTGTGGCGATGTGAGTAACGGATTTAAAAAAGCGGTAACTCGATGTGAAATTTAGGCTCAGGAATTCTTAGATAATAAGAAAACTTACGGTGTTATTACTTAAGTCTAAAGAAGCAAGGCAGAGGCAAGAAATAAAAGCTGAGAACGGAAGTAGAAGTGGTTTTCACAAATTGCATTGCTTTTCGTATACTTACGTGGCAGATGGAAACAAAATTTGGCTAGCAGATGGCCACTCGTGGTGTCAGTGTGCGTGCCGAATTTGATGATTCTATCTTTCCTATAAATGCGTCATACTATAGAATATGCGTGAAAATGTACAAAGTTAACCTAAACTTGAGAAATACAGCTCTTTCTAACGTATCAAGGATAGAGACGCCACAAAAATATCGTAAGATCAAAGTTGTAGATCTCTCCAAATTGCGCGGCGATTTTGTTACCTGTTTTGTGATACAACTTACAGTTTAGCCACCAATTAACCCGAAACGAAGGTCTGCACTGTCATTAAAATTGCCTCCATATCTGGGGGCCAAAAGTTACCCAGTTGAACATCTTGGAATTTCTCCTCAAAGAAAGAGTGTGGAATTTCCGGGATTAGCACCCGCATACATACGGAGAAATTAAGGAAGAAAGTAATGCAGTTGTGAAAATTGACATTAACTGAAGATAGGATAATAACTGAGGACGGCCGGATAGGAAAAATATGTAAACACCATGTCGATTTATTGGAAATATGAATTGCTCTCACTAAATTGAAATGATATGAGTTACGGATTTAAAAAGAGGTAAAAGAGGAAACATTTATGCTCAAGAATACTTAGATAATAAGATGACATATGGTGTTACCACTTAAGCCTCAAGAGGCAAGGCAGAGGCAATGCATAAAAGGAAAGAACGGAAGTAGAAGACAAGTACATTGAAATTTATAGCAAATGCCATAAAACATATTGCGGTGTGAAATAATAGCCTACAGTACCGTTGAAAGATTACCAGCCCCCCTTAGTGCTAATCGAAGTCGATCGTAACGTCCAACGGTATCCCGAAAATATCCCGCAGAATGTCAGCTTGACGTCTCTCTCGCCTTCTACCCAACGAACAACCACGAGTTTACAGGAATATTGACGAAAATTGCATTACGGTAATTCCCTGTCGGCAAGCAACCCGAGACGTTACCATGGTAACCGGTAGGTTCGTTTTTGGGGTCACTCAATGCAGAGCATGAAACCCGCAGACAATGGTAATTTTCTCAGCCATTTGAAGAGTAAGCAAAAGTATGTACATAATAAAACTTGTTTGAATGAATAGGAGTTTTAACTACGGACTTAGGATTTTATAGAAAAGCAATAGTATGAGAGAAAATTGAGAAAAACCTGCTCTCATTTTCGTATAAACCCCCAGTCTATTCAGTGATTTCTAAATTATATGCATATCTAAACCTGATCCTGGACGAGTATACTCTAAGTATGAAGTTCGGTCGAGATCTATCCGGTCACTTCGCCGTAATTGTGGAAAAGTCGGACAGACAAACAGACTGACAAGCAGACACGGAAGCTAAAAACCACTGATACGTTCTTGACTTCACTTAAAATGTATAAATGTCTGATAAATTAATAAATAAACGAAATTACAGACAACGGAACCCCTACCACTTCATTTATATGGATGTACACTATATATAAACGAACTCTTAATGTTAAGGTTGATTTTTAAAGATTAATTTCGGATAGAAATTAGACAAGTTAACATTTTGTAAATACTATCCGACTCATTGCCTGAAATGTCAGGGTTGAGGCCTTTGGTTCAGAGTGTCCTGGGTTCGATTCCAGGCCACTTCGGGGATTTTAATCGCGTCCGATTAATTTTTCTGGCTCAGAGACTGGGTGTTCGTGTTTGTCCCAACACTTTCCTCTTCATATTCAGACAACACAATACAAAAGCAATCACCACGCAATTGTGATTATATGACGTCAGGAAGGGCATCCGGCCGAAAAAATGGTCAAATTCACCTGTGCTTCACAGTACGCACTTTCTACCTCACAGGTGTGTGAAAAAGCTGTAGAGGAAAAGAACATTTTTTGAATACTATAGTCATGTAATATTGTGTACATCATCGTATTTCTCATTTGTATCCCAATATTTAATATCATATCTCTACTTAGTAGCTATCAGATGCCTTATCTGAAGCATATTTCTTTTACATTCTGTAACGTAAACATTATATTTTCTGGTTGTATGAAAGAGAGGACCTAATGGCCTTAACCTTGCCAGGCAATTCTATATTCTCAGCATACGTTCACAGTTCCTTTTTAACAGATTACAAAGGACACTTGTCATATATTGAGAGAGTCGAGGGAGGTTATAGCTACTTTGGCAAGTTCTTGTTTTTTTTTCTTGTTTTTTTTTTTTTTTTTTTTTTTTTGGCTACTTGCTTTACGTCGCTTCGACACAGATTTGTCTTATGGCGACGATGGGATAGGAAAAGCCTAGGAATCAGAAGGAAGCGGCCGTGGCCTTAATTTAGGTACAGGCCCAGCATTTGCCTGGTGTGAAAATGGGAAACCACGGAAAACCATCTTCAGGGCTGCCGACAGTGGGGTTCGAACCCACTATCTGCCGATTACTGGATACTGGCCGCACTCAAGCGACTGCAGCTGTCGAGCTCGGTACTTTGGCAAGTTCATTAGCTCTCTCGTTCCCTTCTGTGCCGTCATGACCTCGTACCCATTTCGAACAGACATGCTCATTGTAGTCTTGTTTATACAGTTGCTGTATACAGTTGGGTTATGGCTGTAAATATTTCAAATCGTTATAACACCTGACTTCTTTCGAAGCATTTTGAAAACTCCAAATGAATTAAAAAATAAACGACCAGTGAATCAGTGATTTACTTTCGCTTACAAGTGAACTGGGCTGAGATTGAAAGTAGTAAAATTGAATGAGGGAGAAGTTAACGGAATGGATTTCTTTTATCTAGGTCACTCGAAGGACAAACATACACTTCCCACACAAAACCCTTAACTTGAACTTTGTGTTTGTCTTTGGGACGTCTTCATATGAACAATCGATTCCTTGGCTTGCTTTCTACTCCAGACTGTCGCCCAAATGCTGAAGTTTGAGAATAGGAAAGTCTCGACAAGTTATGCACGATAACGGACGGGACATTTCACTAGAGTTCAATAGTAACTCGCAGGCCATGTTTTTATTACACTCCGCTCGGATGACTGCGAAATTAAGTGGTTTCTGTACTGTAGAAATCTTCTTTCTTGCTCCTCTTCTTAGCTCGTCTTCGTCTTTTCATCTCAATGTTTGCTCCTTTACAACTCCTCTTTACACTCCTCTTTTTTCTACCACTTCATACCGAATTGTTTCTAGTTGAATGGTTCTACATAAAATCCAATTTACCTTGCAAATTCGTCTGTACTCTCTTCCTTTCTTCAATATTTGAATCTTGTTTTACACATTCTCCTCAAGTGACTGGCAAAATTGTCTTACATTATATACTCCGAGAGAAACTAATTCAGGCTGCTTTGTAACCAAATAAGCCGAGGAATGGAAGAATGTTCATGCCAGTGAGAGGATATTATTCATTGAATGACTGCAAGAAAATCTGATACGTTTATGGGCTACAACAAGAAGTGTAGACCGCTCTATTCACACAATGGAAACCCCTGTGGGTGGGGGCGGTATAACAGCGTCCACGGTATCCCCTTCCTTTGGTAAGAAACGACTGAAAAGAGCCCTCGGTGATCTTAACTGGGGAGCGTGGGTGCCCTTAGCTAAGTCCTGGCATTACTTCCACTAACTCGTGGCCGGCTTTTCACTTTCATCTATCCCCTCCGACCTCCCTTGGTCATTTATTCTTTTTTCCGATCCTGACGGTAGCACTTTACGAAGCCTTAGGAGTATTTCATTTCCACGCTCTTCATCGCCCTTGTGTTTCTTTGGTCGATACCTTCATTTGTCGAAGTGTCGGACCCCTTCCATTTTTCATTCTAATTAATGTCAAATAAAGGGTTTTTGTCAAGCTGTACGTCCTCTTAAAATAATAATCACCACCACTACCATCACACCATGGAAATATGACTGCTGTGACAGATTATATTTCTCCACTTCACTAGGGATCCAATAACACAGTTAAACATCACATTAGTGGCTTCCTTCAGCGAGACGATAAGTGAATTGCCAGCTTGGATTGTATGGACATATTCTGAGCAACACCGAACAATGCCAAAAGCACTGACAACAACTCGCTATTGGAGGAAGACAATTTCGTGGATGACCAGAACAAAGAGAGGGGTTACTATGACCTATGACTGTCCATCAGAAGGTGTGGCTAATAGAAACTGAAAACTGAAAATCCGCAGCCTGTTTCCAGTCACTCAGGTCAGTTCAGAAACGGAATGAATGAAGCCTCCATCTAGCGGCGAGGATAGGAATTGTCCCGACTGCCGGGGCAAAGATTAACGACTGACAGATACAATGAAATAACATTGGAGATTGTTGCTGGAACGAAAGATGACTGTGAAAACCGGATTACACGGAGAAAAACCTGTCCCACCTCCGCTTTGTCCAGTAAAATTCTCTCATGGAGTGATCGGGAAACGAATGGTGAGAGGCCGGTGCGCTGCCACCTGTGTGGCTAATAGAAAAACAAAAACATTATTTATTTATTATTATTATTTACGCCCACATTGGAGCACTTAAATCAATACATTTGAGTTAATTTCTTCTTTTTCTTCTCCCAGAACTTTCTCATCCTCTCCGACCTGGAAGCCCTTTGTGTGTCCGATATAGTATATTGTTTCCGTTCAACTGTTTTTAGTTTGAGACTTATGCTTTTGTTCTTCTTCCTTTGATTTGTTGCTGAGTTATACAAAATTCTTCCAAATCATCCTGAACTTCTTTGAACCAATTATTATTGATTTTATTTTTCAAAAAGTAATCAAATAGTCGTTTCAATATCCTGGTGTCTGGTAATCTTGATATGTGACAGAAAGAGGAAATTCTTCTTTTACGCATTGTAGATATTATTGAATCACATTCACGATAGACAATGTTGATAGGCAACAATCTCCACTGTCCATCAACTTGGTGCCTGTTATTAATAATTGTTCTAAGAATTCTTCTATCAGTTTTCTGCAATTTGTCTGTTGTAGATTTTATATTTAATTTGAATAAAGTTTCACTAGCATACGTTGCCTCTGGTTTAACTATGGAATTATAGTGTTTCAGTTTAGCGTTTATCGAAAGAGATTTTTTTAATATGCTGGCCAGGTAAGTCTTTGTGCTTGTTTAAATTTAGTTGTTCTGTGTTCTATTGCTTCTTTTTAATTTGTGTTCCATGTTATTATTTCCTCAAGATATTTGAATTTCTGAACAATTTTAATCTCTTTATTACTGTTCAGTTGAATAACTGGTAAATCAACTTTAAAAGTTGGCATCATTTCTGTTTTTTCAAATGAAATTTGTAATCCCGTATTTTTTTTTTTTTGCTATAATTTCTAGTTGTTCAATTTGAAATTTAGCCTCTTCTATTGCATTTGCAAGTAATGCTAAATCGTCCGCAAAAGCAAGGCAGATGAGTTTAATACTTCTACCGATCTTGATAGTTGGTTGGCATTTCTTGTTCCATTCACGCATAACCTTCTCCAATGCACAATTATATAACAATGTTGAAAGTCCGTCTCCTTGTCGAAGTCCAGTTCTTATAGTGAATGATTCTGATAATTCACCTCTAAATTTAACTTTTGCCTTTGTGTTTTTAAAAGTCATACTAATGAGGTTAACAAGTTTTTGGTGTAATCCAAATTCTTTAAGTATTATTATTATTATTATTATTATTATTATTATTATTATTATTATTATTATTATTATTTGAATCCGATGGGCAACTAACATTCTTCACACTCGTACATTTCCTCCAGTATATGGGAAAGCATAGAATAAAATACACCCTTTTGTGCTTAGAAAACAAGAGAGCAATTTTAAAGACGAGAGAACGAGCTCATATTCACAAACCTATACTTTACCGTATAACGGGCAAAATGTGCAATTGTCTGTAATAGAGTACAGGAGTGTAGAAATTCAAAGTATTTCTTGGGGAGAAGGTGGGTTCGAACCCCACCGTCAGCAGCACTGAAAATGATTTTCGGTAGTTTCCCAATTTCACACCACACAAATGCTGTGGCTGTATCTTAATTAAGGCCATGGCCACTTCCTTCCCAAATCCCACCCTTTCCTTCCATGTGTTAGTGAGACGTTAAAAACTCGCAAAATAAAAAATATTTCCGCGAAGAGAAAATACAATCTTCTATTTATTTTCCTTCAGCTTTTTCCTCACACCTGTGCACAGTGGGTAATTTCTAGCATCCAGCCGGCCAAAAGTAATATTTTCAACCCTTGTCTTTGATGCGCATTTTCTGTGAGTCGTGTTTATAAGACTCTTGGGTACAGTAATTAAGTATTGAAAAGTCGCGCTGTCTGATTATCTAATCTCACCGAAGGCCTAAAGTGGCTCTCTTCCGTTAGTGCATCATATTCTGGTGAGGCGAGCGCGCTGTTATTATTATGTGAGGGCTCAGTAAAGACGTCAGAACTAAATATTTATTTAGCTTGAAATGTGATTATATTAGATGAAGGTATGTATTTTTATACAGTATGTAGCATTTTCTGAAAATTACTATATTGTTGTCCGAAATATGCACTTAAAATTCAGGTATACGGTGTCCAAGAGCTATCTAATTATACAAATTTGAGCTGACTTTCAAAATGGATTGCCTTTGATTTCCGCAACTAAAGTCTTTTGGATGAGTTATCTATACTTTAATGAATAGAAAACTGTGACTTTTTGCTGCGACCAGGCGCGACTATGAGAGTAATTAATTTTTTTCAGGAGCCATGTACTCCGTAACCCGGAGGTCGGTTTTCGAGCTGTTGAGGAATATAAGCGGAACGATGATATTGAGAATGTTGTAATTGAACATTTAGGCTTTGAGGATTGTTTCGAGAATATATCCGAGTCAATAAGGAAATCTGTCAGTATTTTCTGTGCTAAAATTCGATCACGCTGGACAAAATACAGTAGAAAAAGGGACAAATTGCTGAAGTACAATAAAGGTTGGTTCAAGCGTAGATTGAGCCTTGCAGAAGGACGTGCATCACAACAATGTCAGGATGAGCCTGCCATTAGCCTACTATAGCTCATTCCATGTTAATAAAACAGTATTGCTCTTATGACAACAGGGTTGCCATATCGAACGGCTCCGCTCAACGCCATTACGAAAAAACGGCGGCACATACTTTTGTGAAATTCAGTATGTAAGTTCAAGACAAAAGGCTGAAGAAACTACGCTACAAATTACTTTTATGAACTGAAGGGGACGTGGGGTTTTCAGGGGCCACTTTTGGTTTGTATAGAATCAGAGGTAAACTACGGCACCTAAAAAACTTCAGCACTGAAATATAAGGCAAATTGCGAGAGAAAATAGGCAAATAAATTTATGGACTTGAGGGGCGGGTAATGTATTGAATTGCATTTAATAAATTTATCCAGACAATAAAAGCTAGAAAACAGACGCAGTAAATAAATACTGCAGATGACTACAAAAGATCACAATATTAATGTTAAATAAATAAATAAATCACACACGTAGGCTTATCGCATAACTCTCATTCAACACAATACATTTACGCACTGATTTGAAGCCTAAAATACACACGCAATAAATAAATACTGTAGATGACTGCACTACAGAAGTTCGGGGAGGAAACGCGTCAACTGGTTGATTGAAGCAAAGTGCTGGCAATACCAATGATGGAAGATTCTTCAGAGAGGCTTCCACTTCTGCGGAGATTACTGGAGTAGATATAAATTTAATAAACCATCTACGTGCCATCGTAGAAACTCTTTCGTGTTGGTACGATGAAGTGGCATTTGGCATGTACGCAAAGGAAACTATACAATTGTACTTACAAAAATACAAATGGCACTACATGCCTGTTACTTTGCACAATCTCTTGGGTCATGTCACTGTATTATACCTACTGGACACCTCTCCGAGGAAGCCCAGGCGACCAGGAATAAAGATAATAGGAAACCTTCCAGAAAGACACAAATACTGACCTTTTCCATAGGCTGCTTATATCATCGGACCCTTATATTACCAGCTTAGGGAAATCAAGGAGGAGGAAGTTGATTCCGCTTTCACGAAAAGTGCTCAACTTACTGTCTGGGCCTCCTGTATCTGGTTCTGCCGAAGGAGATAATGACAGTGATGGTAGCGATTCTGATGTAACTGCATCTAATGAATAAATTGTTTGGCAAGTACATGTAATCCTGTATCTGTTTCTAAACATTCTAAACAGCATGACCCACTATTAACATCTATTTAATTTCTTAAAGCTATAACGAAAAGTTATTAAAATTACTAATTCTATTCCTAGCGTAGTAATTTGTTCTTTGTACTTGATTGACCACACACTTAGTTATCTCCAATAATAGCAGTTACATACTAAGTTTTATGTAAATCGGTCCATTAGTTTCCGAGATACGATTTTTGGCCGGCTAGATTCCTGAAATTACGCACTGTGCTGTGGGGTCGCTGGTGCGAACTACGTCGCACATGTGGATTTGGCCCTGTGTTACGACCTGATGCCCTTCCTGACGCCAACCCTATATGCAGGGATATAATGACTATTGCGTGTTTCTGTGGTGGTTGGTATTGTGGTATGTTGTCTGAATATGAAGAGGAGAGTGTTGGGACGGACACAAACACGCAGTCCCCGAGACTGAAGAATTAATCAGAAGCGATTAAAATCCCCGACCCGTACGGGAATCGAACCCGGGACCCTCTGAACCGAAGGCCAGTACGCTGACCATTCCGAAGAGAAAATACTATACTGGTGGAATAAAAAAAACACTGCTTGTCATGGTAGCAATGGTGTCCGAAACCTTACTCGCGTCTGATTAATTATTGTGGCTCGGAAACGGAGTGTTTGTCCCAACACTTTCCTCTTCATATTCACACGACATACCAACCATCAGAGAAACACGCAATAGTGATTGTATCCCACCACGTAGGGGGTAACGTGGAGGAGGGCATCCGGACGTAAAACAATGATAATGCTATTAGCTTTACGTCCCACTAACTACTTTTTCGATTTTCGAAGATGTCTAGGTGCCGGAGTTTAATCCCGCAGGAGTTCTTTTACGTGTAAATAAATCTACCGACAAGGTGGGGTTAGAAAGTGAGCGCCTCAACCGCCTGAGCCACTCAGACCGGCGGACGTAAAACAAGACAAAATCCACATGTGCTACACAATTTGCATCCGCGACCACACAGGTGTAGGGAAAGCGGTAGAAGAAAATGGACCGGGCGTGTTGGCCGTGCGGTTAGGGGCGCTCAGCTGTGAGCTTGCATCCGGGAAACAGTGGGTTCGAACCCCAATGTCGTCAGCCCTGAAGATGGTTTTCCGTGGTTTCCCATTTTCACAACTGGCAAATGCTGGGACTGTACCTTAATTAAGACCACGGCCGCCTTTCCTGTCCCATCGTCGCCATAAGATATATCTGTGTCGGTGCGACCTAAAGCCAATTTAAAAAACGGAAAGAGAAATATTCTCTCACAATATTCTGATACAGAAACTCTTTCGAATATTCATATAATTGTGAGTCATGGCTTGCTAAAGTACTGCTGCCTATCCAGATGACCTGCAGATTTTCACGGGG
Source organism: Anabrus simplex (assembly GCF_040414725.1). Lineage (NCBI taxonomy): Eukaryota > Metazoa > Arthropoda > Insecta > Orthoptera > Tettigoniidae > Anabrus > Anabrus simplex. The sequence goes on from NC_090271.1 coordinate 273,958,206, forward strand.
TTTCAATGACACTCACAATCTATTGCATGGCTTCCATGACCTGACCCACAGTCCTTCGCATTATCCTCAGTTAACGTGATGAGGCTGAGTACACACCATTCTCTCAGGCCAAAACTCAAATACTGTTACAGAATCTCTGGGTGAGGATACAAACAACCTATAAACCCTGGGACTAGCATGATTTATTCCTTTTTCTTAAATATTATCCATTCTGTAAGTAGTGTTCAATTCAGTAACGGGTTTAGGCTCGTAGATGACACCTTCCATCCATCCTGTAACTCATATTGTATGAGTAACTTACTAACCAGAAAAAGTTTACTACTCAATTACTTACTACAGTATTGTACCTAATACCAGATAACATTTATTTTAATACACCATAATCTGATATTAAGAAAAAGACACAAAATACATGAAAAGACTATCCTGACTATCACTGAGATATTTTGGTGCTGAATAATATTTATCATATTCAAATAATGTGAACAATTCAGTGAATACAGACGTTTAGTTTTGCCTATTCTTGAAAACAATCACCACAAATATCCGTCGGATAGCCGGGGCAGGTCCAGTTTTGGCACTACCACCTTCTTGTTGTTTTGTTCCAACTTCTCTCACATTGATGACAGTGGCCTCTATTGCCTCTGTGTTGCTTGACCGGTGATCCAATAGTCAATCCAAGGAGTATCTGGGCTCGTTTTCTTATATCATCGGGAATTTGAGAATTTTTCGCTCTCTTCCCAACCTGAGGTATAAGCGGCGCCCAAACAACATTCTGTAAGAAGTCTGCCCTCACTTTCTCGTCACTGTCGGCTTACAGTACTTCAGTAAACCAACGATGATAATACAGACACGTTCTGTTTAATAATTGCTAACTTACAACGTACTGTGTAGAGAATCCCGCAGGGAAGAGGACAGTTTGCATTCAATCAGCGTGAACATACCAAGGGCAGAATTCGCGCGCGTGGTTGGCAATGGTCCTCCAAGCACATATACCGTCTAACAGCAAACTTAGTGTTACAGCTCTACAGCTGAGTCTCAAATAGGTGATTATCGTAGATAAGGGATCGCCAGAAGGGTGCAAAATGTTGTGAATACATAGTTGCTCACCGTTGTCGAAAGCTGATTGGATGACTAATTGGATGACTAATTGGATGACACCTGTCATCCACGCCCCTAACGTAGGGTTAAGAAACTAGCACAAGGCCACGACTCTTAAAGAACTGCTATCATCCAACCTCTGGGTTGATAACCTTTGAAGAATTAATTACTGGAGTGACTCCACATCGTTAAAATTATGCTGAATTTTCCGCGATTGATATACTCTCCCTGAAGTTCTTGGTTGACAGTTGATCAATTTACCAGGAATATTACGTCATCACCCTTATTGCTTATTTGTTATTATGCTTAGAGTATTAAAACTTCTCACAGGAATTTTTTTTCGTTCCACAGAATTCTGCTCTGTTCTGTTCTGTTCTGTTCTGTTCTGTTCTGTTCTGTTCTGTTCTGTTCTGTTCTGTTCTGTTCTGTTCTGTTCTGTTCTGTTCTGTTCTGTTCTGTTAAATGGCTTCTCCACAACTACAACTGTGGATATGAAGAAACGAAGCGAAGAACGTAAGCTTTTCATAATCTCATTTCATCTCCTCTGTTAAGCGAGAGTTCAATAGTCTTTACTCCATTTCTCAGCTCATTTACAGCAATCCTTTCTATCCTTTGCGACCTGTTCCATAACATGTACTTGATAGATATCCAACACCAGCACAAAGCTTCAAATCTCTGAATACCACTGCTTCACTGCATACTTTACTCTTCTGTGAGTCCTTTTCCGTAATTTTATTATTATCAAATTAACCTTTTACAATAAACACATAGGCCTATACATAATTGCTATTGAGATACACTGTCTGACCACAACTTGGCAAGTTCGCTCCTGGCTCAGTCCGGTGGTATCTGAAGGTGCTCAAATACGTCCGACTCGTGTCGGTAGATTTGCTGGCACGTAAAAATTCTCCTGCGGGACAAAATTCCGGCACCTCGGTGACTCCGAAAACTTTCAAAGGTAGTTAGTGGGATGTAAAAACAAAAACGTTGCTATTGTATCTGAAGCGTTCGTGGAAGGTTACCTATAAATCTCAAAACTCGTTTGAAATACAGTGGGAAGTTATTGTAATAAGTGGAAAAGGCAACATATCGGATAAAATTATTCAGTACTGCTTTAGCATAATCATCCGGTCTGCGCTCAAAATTAACAATATTTGTGTGCTGAGTGCAGTGCATTCAGCATCTACAGAAGCTAGCCCTAACCTTCCACACTTCTTGCGTTGGACGAGGGTGGTCTTAAATATGAATATTATCTACAAAGTTATACCCTATGTAGTAAAAAAAAAGACACTGAAATTATTACTCGTCTACTGTATGCCTTACCCTACCAATGAAGTATTTATTCATTGAATATCAGAGTTTGACATATTGTAAATTTAGTGTTAGGTTGATTTCCGCAATCATGGTCGTCACAACATAGGGGGAGGTGTTTAAAGACCTTTACATCCGGCCATACGAAGTGGAGTGTCAGAATGGGCCGAGTTAGTTTCTCGTTAACGAGCAGTACGGGGAAAGATTTAATAAGGAGGCACCGAGTAACAGAACAATGTTAGCTGTCGCTGACAAGCTCCGTCAAACGGGATCAGTCCTTTGCTGACGAAGGGAGACAATGGGGAACCCAGGAACAGTCACCACAAACGAGAACGTTGGACAACTTCTCCAACAAGTACCACATTCCCCAAAGCGTAGTCTACCTCGAACTTCACTTAAACCGGATTTCATCTTCCACGGAGTGTATGGTTCCCATCAAACAGAGTGCTCACTGGGAATGGAAGAAATGGGTCTGCGATGCATTCCTGGGGACTCCGAACTTCTCCAAGCTGTGGTGAAGAATTCCAGACAATGCGACTTATCACCTTCAGATGCCCATATATGAGCCTTTTGTGGAACTATCGGCGACATTCTGACAGCTTCAACAACGGCTAATCAGTACGTTCAACAACTAGACATCACAGCTTAGTTGACATTTCTCATTTGTTAATTTATATATGCATTTATATTTTGCAGTATTTCTCTTTTTGTATTTTCGTATTTATTATTTCTAGTTTTGTGTATTGTACATATCTCTCTCGATTTATACTTTGTGTTTTATCTTGACTTTTTATATTTATCCTATTTTGTAAATTAATCTTTGTTTTTCATCATGTTTTCCTATCGCAATTTGTGCGGGGCTTAATTTTCACCATAAGATAAATAAATAAATAATCACAGTTGCTCAGCGTCTGATTGAAAGGGATGAAAGAACACAATTACAATATTAGAGCCGAGTGTTGTCCATGTCTATAAGCATTCAGATTTATTCTGCAGTAGGCGTATATTGCTTTCAGATGAGAACCATATTAACCTTGATGGCTACAACAACCTACAAACAAACCGTATTTTAGCGTTCGAACGGCCTAATGACGTTATACATAAATTATTACATAGTGACCTGGTTTTTCTTTGGAGCGCCGTGTTCGATGATGGATTTTTTTCTTAATCAATTAATTAAAGTGTATACGATTCTCACCCAGTCACGGATGAACACCAACTGGGCAGAGCGAATTCGTTTATTGTAATCTGAATCATTGCATGGAGTAACATTTGAACGTAGTAAAGAAACTTCCAAAATAGTATATGTTACATAGCCAGTACATATTATACAACCTTCTTTATACTATATATGAATGGACGAAGACAATTAACAGAATTATCCTCCCTACCCCCACCCCACCCCCCACCAGTCACAGATTACCACCAACCATGGGAGAGAGCACCCCTCCACTGCAATCACGATGATGGATTTTTTGGCCCGTGCTTCTTCGAGAATGCTGCACCAGAATTGGAAAATCTCTAGAAACATTGTTATTATTATTATTATTATTATTATTATTATTATTATTATTATTATTATTATATGCGAATAAGCCCATTAAGATTACGCAAAGTACTTAGAGACGTATATTTGCCTTCCTTTGTACCCATATTTCTTTCATTCTTTTACTGTGGGTTTCCTTTCTCTCTTCAGACCAGGTTGTTCTATTCTTCTTCATGGTCTTTCCTCTTGATTAACTTGCCACTTGTTAATTTTGGATCTGAAGATTACCCTGTTTTGGGTATCTGCTGGTGTAATTCCTGCCTGTTTCAAACTGGATTTGATTTCACCAATCCATTTCATTTTTGTGTCTGTTTTAGCTTTAGTCCTGTTTTCAAAGAATGCAACTATTTGTTTGGTAAGTCTGTCTGGATGCATTCTTTTAATATATCTATAGAATCTTAGCCTGCGTTTTTTAATGTCACTGTGATTTCCTATCTAGCTCTAAGTTGCTATTGTCCGTCGGTGTGCTTTTTGGACATAAATTGTCTTATGAGTTTGCGCTCCTTTTCCTCAATGTTTCCAATGTCTGCTTTCCTGCTCAAAATTAGCGTCTATGATCCATAAAGACATCCTGGTTTAATGACTGTGTTGTAATGTCTCCGTTTTGTGTGCTTGGAGATACAATTTTTGTTATAGATATTTTGGGTTAGTCGATATATAGTTCCTTCTTTTGGCATCTAATTTCATTGGCTTTTGTTTGTAGTCCATTTTCCTGAATTGTTTCACCAAAATGCTTCAAATATGATACTCCTTTAATTTTGCCATATTTTGTCTCCTTGAATTTTGGTGCTTGTTTGATGCAGGTCAAGTATTTTGTCTTTTTAAAAGATATTTGAAGGCCAATTTTTTCCGCTATTTATGTTAGGAGTTCAATTTGATTTTGGTCTGCTGAAATGATTCGGGTTAATATTGCTAGGTGGTCCGCAAATGCTAGGAAAACTATCGCTAGTTTTTTTCTGTCTAAAGTGATTGGTTGGTGAATTTTGAGGACCAATTTCTGTTTGCGCCATTCTTGTATCACTTTTTCAAGGACGCAGCTGAAGAGTAAAAGTGAGATTCCATCTCCTTGTCTTACTCCCGTTTTGATTTCAAAGGAATCTCAGATTTCTCCCACGAATTTAACTTTGGACTTCATGTATGTCGATTTCTGTTTTATGATTGCAAGTGATTTCATGTCTAAATCTTGTCCATTCAATATTTGGAACAGTAATTTGCGATCGCCGGGCTGAGTGACAGGTTCGATCCTGGCTCAGTCCGGTGGTATTTGAAGGTGCTCAAATACGACAGCCTCGTGTCGGTAGATTTACTGGCACGTAAAAGAACTCTGCGGGACTAAATTCCGGCACCTCGGCGTCTCCGAAGACCGTAAAAGTAGTTAGCTAGACGTAAAGCAATTAACATTATCATCATTAATTTGCGATCAACTGAATCATAGGCATTTATGAATTCAACAAATGTTCAGACTAAATTTTTACTACAAATTCTCTGATGTTTTGAGATTAACTTTAGGTTCAGGATTTAACCTGGACACGATCGGCCTGGTTTGGATCCTGCCTAAAATTCTCGTATTTGTGGCTATGCTAGGTGTTGTGCTCCATCAAGAAGACTTTTGAATAGAATTGGGTATGCAACCAATACTAGTGGGATTCTTCGGTAGCTGTTTACATCTGCTCTCTCTTCCTTCTGATGAAGCGGGTAAATTAATACAATTTTCTAGTTTCCTGGAATTTTTTCTCTTTGCAAAAGTCTTGCATGATTTTTACGATTCATTTTATGGTGTTGGACCTACTGATTTTAGGACTTCCGCTATGATTCTATCTTCACCCGAATCTTCGTTGTTGGTACGTCTGTTTTCTGTCTTCTTATTTCTTCTTTAGCAGGAGGTAATGAATATGGATTAGTATTTTCAGGCTCTTGTGGAGAAAATCTTCGTATCGGTTCTGGACAGTTCTCTAATTCTTTAAAATATCTGGCAAGTTCCTCGCAGTTTTCTTTGTTGTTTACTTTCAACTGTACATTTTCTTTCTTGAACCAAAGACTTTGTTGTTGATATCCTGCAAGCTTTGTTTTGAAGGTCTTATAGAAATTTCGTGTGTTGTATCTTTCAAAGTCCTCCTAGATTTCAAGTAGTTGGTCCTTTTCAAATTTCCTTTTGGTCTGTCTGAGCAATTGAACTGTCTTTTTCCTCACTGCCAGGAATGTTTGGTATTATTTTCTGACTTTTTGCTATTCCAGTTGTTGTATGCCTTCTGTCGTGATTGGATTACTTGTTCACATTCCTAGTTTCATTAAGAATATCGCTGCCTTTTCTGCAGAATAATTAGTGTTTGTGCTGTTGTAATCAGTTTGTTTATGAGTTGTTGCCAATATTTTTTCTCCTTTCTGTCTAATTCTTCTGTGAGAGATGGCTGGATCCTAGGGGGTCAAATTTTGGGATTAGTGGCTTCTTTTTTGTGAATCTCTGAGGTTTCAATAGTAGTTTGATTTTTGTCAGATAATGATCTCAGTCTATGTTTGCACCCCTTCTGACTTGAGCATTCGTAATTTCTTTGTGGTTTGGATAAGATATTGCTACATGGTCAATTTTTGATTCGCCGATGAGTGTGTTCGATGATCTCCATGTCATTTGTTTTGGTGGTTTCTTTTTGAGATGTGTTGACACGTTGACATGATTTTAAGTTTTAATATCCTGCAAAGTTCGACTTTGTCCACTTTTGTTAGTCTATTGATGTGCTGAGAATTTTCTAATTGTATTTCAGTGTTTCCTTTCTTTGCCTAATTGTGTATTGAAGTCGTCTAGTAAAATTTTTGCGTGGTTTGGAGGCATTTTGGGTACTATTTCTTCTAGGGTTTCCCAGAATTTGTCTACCTTTTTGCGGCCTGTTTTATTGTCGTCATTGATTGGCATGTGTGCATTAATCAGTTTTGTTTGTTTTATTTGCACACTTTACGGTGGTCCTTAGTCTATCGTTTACAGCATTCACATTTGTTATTGAGTTTAGTTTTTGTTGATTACAAAAGCGACTCATGAAAGTGGTGTATTTTTGAAAATTCGTTTTTCTGTTTTACTTTTGAAGAGCCTGTAGTTACCAAAGTCCATTGTGTTTTTGTCAGTCAATCTTGTTTCTTGTAGTGCCAGTTTATGTATTTCTTGTTCGTTTATGTTTTGCTCTAGTTCATACATTTTTCCTGATCGTATGAGAGTATTTATGTTTAGTGTTCCGAAAAAGGCGTTGCTGTTTGGGCAAAGTTGGCCAGAGGTGTCTGACTTTCTCTGTTTGCGTGTCAGTCCAGGCTCCCCATAATCCGACAGTGTGGTTGTACTTTTGTTGACAGCACTGGATTGGTTACCCCCTGGGGTAAAATTTTGTTTTTGAACACGCCTTGTGGTACTTGATTATCACAAGTCTGGACCCAGGTCCAGTCCTTAGGACTGGAGTGGTAAATTCCAGAACATGAATTTCCAGCCGCACCCCTGGTGATCAAACCCTGACCACACTGCCGCTTGCTGCAAGTCGGACGCAAAGTGGGTTTCAGTTGGCTCTTCCGTCCTTTCTGCCACTGGGACGCGCAGTGTCGTGGTTGAGGGCTCCCACCCCAGTGTTTTACGCAGGGTTATGCCTAGCTCTTACTCAATTCAGAGCTAAACCCCCACGCAAGCTGATCAGGATTATTATTATTATTATTATTATTATTATTATTATTATTATTATTATTATTATTATTATTATTATTATTATTATTATTATTATTATTATTATTATTCGTGTGGGATTTTCGTGCCAGAAATTTACCCCTTCAACAATAATCGACGCAGCAAGCTGTAACTACAGCCCATACTGCAGGAGAGGCATTTACCCTAATGCAACGACGCTTTGGAGATCGACTAATTCTGCGTGGAACTTCATTCCCGGACCCTTTTTCCTCTCCTGACTGCACGGTCCCAGATGCCACCTACAATTGAAGACGTCCTCGGAACAAAGATGTACCCAACAATTTTTTTTAAAGTGAGATTTCAGTATAAATGGGGTGAATCATCATGCCTCTTTGCTGTGATGTCATCTTATGCCTTATATTTGAAATTCAAGCTGGTTTACAGCCAGCAGAACTTTGTCCTCCGTGATGTAATGTTGGATCATCACTAAGATGGTGGACACTGCTTGTGTTGATTCGTCACCAGGTGTAATAGATCACTTAAATAAAGGTTACAGATGAAATAACATCTATTTTTGAAAAATGTTCTTTATTTTTGTTGTTATTGTTTTTTATTTTTACTGGGGTTCGGAAGTTTGTCACCAAGAACCTCGTTAATCCGAATTAAGTGGGGCCGGAACTGAACCGGATTATCGAAAATCCGGATAATCCGGAAAATCTGAGAAAAATACAGTACATGTTATATTATTTATTAAGATAAGTTGTACAGTATTACCTTTTTTCAATTGTACAAAAATATATAAGAATACTTTTCTACATGTAAGACTGTTTTATGCGCTAAAATAATCTGTAAGCTTTTCCTGTTTTATATTTGTATAGCGTTTGCACGCAGCACGATCACGAAGACATTTTACAAACAACAGTTCTTCTGGCGTGGTTTCCGTCAAGGACTATAAATAGGCCATCCATTTGTCCAGCTGCATTGTTGCCTCTCCATGAGTCATTGATTCTTGTGATTGAGCGTCGTTTCATTTTCGAATTCACTATCAGTGAATTAGTAGTGCGTTGCATTCAGAAGAGCGTGGATTCGAATCCCACCTCGGCCGTCCTGTGAATGGTTTTCCACGGTTTCCCTTTCTCAATTCCAGGTGAATTTCTGGACGGTACCTTTCATAACACGTGGCCGAATTACTTGCAATGCCTGTCCTTAACCATCCTTGGCGGAAAAGACATTCAGGAAGAGTCGACCCCGTAAAAGAAATATTGTACAAGTAAAAAGCATTTTTATTTTCGATCCGGGTAAATCGGAGATCCAAATTAATGAGGGCTGGATAAACGAGTTCCTTGTGTACAAAATATGCATGCAAGTATGCCCTGAAAACTAGCTAAGTATGGCCTATAAAGGTAAAAATATGACTCAAGCATTTTAGGGATAGATAGCAAGTATTACAGTACTACCAACATTAAACGTGTCAAAAACTAATCAGCGATGATACAGCAGACACATTTAATCATGCAGTCTGGCAGAGCTACAGGAAGTAAGTAAAACCTTATACATTCATTCAGTATCACAGCCCTGAGGTGCAGTTCTCCTTCGGTTTCCCTAAACAAAAACACGAAAAATGGAGTATTAGCATGCTTTTTAGTATGCGTTGGCGTACGTTATTAGAGCACATCTTTCTCGGAATTATGACTGTTAAACTTGCTACGTGTCTCTTTCTGAAAAGAAAAAAATTTCGTCTGCTACAGTATTTTGAAAACCTGTGTTTGAAAATCGACGCAGATAACATGTACCTTATTAAAAATTACTCCTCAATTTAAACAGAAAATGCTGAAAAAGTAACAAATCTCAGTAAAATGAGCAAATTATGACGAAAGCCAAAAAAAGGCCGAAATTCACACTTATTTCAGGTTTCGGGTAAAATTACGTCGCTTTTCGCCGGTCTTGGCGCCAGATTTTCTCCGTTATGTTCTTTATGTACTGCACTACCGTGTAATAAGCAATGATCGGGGCTTAGTATATTTGAACCCATTAAGAGAGGTGCCTAGAATAGTGAATGTGACTTAAGTGTGATTAAGGTGAAGTGAGAGTTCGAAATGGTTAATATTATAAAGGTAAGCAAATTATTATTATTTATGTCTGGCGCATAAGAAACTTTACTTTTTTCTGTTTTGTCCAGCACTGATATAGAAAATGATTACTAGTTGAAATTTCTCTTAAAACAATAATCACCACCACCAGCACCACCACGTTCAAGTTGAAAGGAAGGCCGGGGTGAAGGAGTTTCGGGACGCAAGTTTGGGGAAAGGCTAGGATTCGATACGCAGCGGCCGTACCCTTAATTAAGGTATAGCCCCAGCATATGCCTGGTGTGAAAATGGGAAAATAACAGAAAACATCATGTTGCAGTGTTTTCCTTTTTTTTTAGCTCTTCAATTATTGTTTAGGAGTATGTTCTTCCAAGGCTTTTCCCACACCTTCGTTGGGTTGCGTGAGCGAACTGTCCCGCACTTGCGGATTTGGCCCTGTTTTACGACTGAATGCCCATCCAGAAGACAACTCTACATGTAGTTGAAACCATCACAAACAATCAATTCTCATATCAGTGGAATTAATGTTTGCATTAGAATCCTGGACCCGGCCGGGAAAGCAACCGTGTACCCTCTAAACTGAATCTCATGACAATGACTACTGTGCCAAATAGCCGGAGCCAGTGTTGTCAACTCACGAGCACAAAATGTAGCGAAACTATTTTAAAAATTTAGCTAAAAGTGGCTAAAATTACAGACTGAAGAAGCTTAAAAGAAAGTTAGATGAACTCGCCCAGTTATTGAAAAATACGGTCTTCTCATCCTGCCTTCAACAGCACTACTAGAGACAGCAGAAGATACATTACCAGTTTTAGAAGCACCCAATTACTTTAAGCACAGTTGTACGGACTTTGTATGAATAAAAACAGCTATTTGTTCTTATGGGGCCAAAACGTACAAGCAAAATATCATATAACTAGCTGATGTACCCGTGCTTCGCTACGGGATTCTCAGAAAGACTGACTTTGTAGTTTTCCTAACTGAAATCAACATAGGTCATTACAAAAACGTAAGTATGAATGTAGCGATTAAAAGCAATGCTATCATATAAAATACTCAATCAAATGGAAAGCCGCACGTTTTACCACTTTTAACGAACAGTGCTGCGGTTAGATTGCGGTGCCAATCTAATAGTCTAAAGTTCCAGAGCTGGGATGACCACGCCGCAGATTGCCATGAACACTCATCTGCCATTATTCCGTTAAATATGCACACTGTTCATTCCAATCAGTGCCTAAGAGTAGTGATTGAATAGCCCAAATGCTATGATCATCCAGTGTGTTACGTACCAGTAGTATCAGAAAATTTATAAACCAGGGGAATGGCATGCTAAAGAAGAAAGTTATCTAACTCCCCAGCTACTTCCCATCAATATTCAGGCAGGCTGTTACACTCTGTACGACTGGGCGAGTTGACCGTGTGGTTAGCGGTGTGCAGCTGTGAGCTTGCATCCGAGAGATAGTGGATTCGAACCCCATTGTCGGCAGTGCTGAAGATGGTATTCTGTGGTTTCCCACTTTCACACCAGTCAAATGCTGGGCTTGTACCTTAATTAAGGCCTAAGGCACTCCTAGCCCTTTCCTATCCCTATCTATGTCGGTGCGACGTAAATCATATAAAAATACTCTGTACGCAGCAGTAATCCTATCTACCAGAGATGAGGGGCAACAGAAGACACAAAGCACATCACGACAAACAATGGTCAATGTAATGGTATTGTTGATCAATGTTATGAGCTTTCTATATTGTAGGCCTTCACATTTAGTTTCCTTTCAACTCTGTGATTTGTAAAATATTTTATACCCTAAACTGTAGTTTCTTATTCTCCGACTTTACACACCGATTTTCATTAAATACTGTTTACCCATTTTCTCATTACTCGGTGCTGATATGGACTTAGTAACAAAAATCCAAATTCATGAATATCTTTGTGATCATAGCCAGTACGGTAACAATGTATAAGACATGAATAATAGGAAATTTAATATTGTATAACCTTAGTTATGTAGCATTCATCGATTACACCTCTAATAAGAAATATTTGAGAATTAAATTTTAGGCCTTCCCCTAAACTACCATTTTTCTCAGAGTGAATACAATTATTGATAGCCTAGATTGTAGCAGCTTATTCCCCAACTCTGAATACCCATTTTCTTTAAAATACGACCACTAATAATATAATTGTTGAGAATTAAATTTTAGGCCTTCCCCTAAACTACCATTTCACTCAGAGTGAGTAAAATGATTTATAGCCTAGATTGTAGAGGCCCATTCCCCAACTTTACATACCGATTTTCATTAGACCACTAATAACATAAATAGTTGAGAATTCTATTTTAGGCCTTCCCCTAAACTACCATTTCACTCAGCGTGAGCAAAATGATTTATAGCTTAGATTGTAGAGGCTCATCCCCCGACTTCACATACCGATTTTCATTAAATTCTCTTCAACCGTTTTCTCGTGATGCGTGTACATACATACAGACAGATAGACAGACAGACAGAAATTACGGAAAAGCAAAAAGTGCATTTTCTTGTTACTATGGACATGACTGATACAGAAATACCATTATTTTCAAATTCTGAGCAATGTACAGACAAAACTCTTATTTTATATATATAGATAGATGTTTCTGTCATCATTCTTTTATTGATTTTGATTTTACAATATTAACGTGATCAAAGATACGTTCTACATCTGAATACGGTAGTCTTAATAAAGGAAGTGCCAAGAATACAAGTCGTTGATAGGGATTTTCTTCACTATTACTTACCTCAACCCAAAATTCTATTGTATTGAAGTATTTTGCTATTTGGTGTAAGTAATATTTTTCCACTGGGTTACCAGTGAGTGTATATTTAGAGAAATGACATCAAGCTCACGTGCGCTATCAACAATTGTAGGTTTCAGTATTTCCAGAGTTTCCCCAACAACAACAACAACAAGAACACAATGCTTGTAAATATATCGTGTGAAAGGCGTTACAGCAATTTATCGTCAAATTTACAGTAAAATTGATACACCTTTGGCGTATGTTAAACTCAGTGCTAGTTAGGAAACGATGCCTGGTCACTTGCGAATAGAGAATACTGTTCTAATATAAACATTTACATTTTACCTTTTGCCTCATGTGCGCCTAATGAGCTTGCAGTGTGGAAGTCTGCTGTTTGCTGACGCAGACTGGTGAAGGGATCGGCCACTCTTTCAAATGTTATCGCGTTGTGCATGTGATCTTACATTTTGTTTTACACTTGCAACATAAATATATGTATCGTTACGAAAAATATGAAATGGACGAAACCCAAAATTTCTCGCGTAACGGAAATTTAGAGCTAAAAATGTAGCTAATAAATAACATCAAAATTTTGTAGCCAATGACTTTTTAAAATAGCTAGAACTAGCTACAAAATGGCTAAATTAGCAACGCTGATCTGGACATTCAGTAGGAGTATGTCAGAACGCAAACATTAAAGCACAGACATGTACTTTAACTAAGAACTAAACGTGATATCGTCGCTGCCGGGACGAAACCTCCTATGTGAAATATTTTAGCTTAGAACTTTGGCCGGTAAGGTTCTGTCCTCTAAGGTGCAATATTGTTTGAATATTGTGAAGGCATTCTCGCTCTTCATAATGTATGTGCTGCGGGACAGTATACCTCCAAAAATATTTTCACATAGGAGGTTTTGTCCCGGCAACGACGATCTGTATTTCCTTTGCCTACTCTGTGTTTGATTAGCCTATTTGAGCGCTTGTGATAAAATACGACCAGTCTAAGAGTTTCTAAGCGGAAGCGAACCCCCAATGAATTGTGGAATTATCATTGAGTGGATATAAATCTCTCCCTTCTTTCTCGCTCCTGTGAAGCTATTTTTCAAGGAACCAGCTAGCTTACGTCAGCTGGGTCCTGACAGCTTGACTGATTGAACGAGTGTGTTTCACCCACCGAACTAGTGAGAGACAGACTGATATATCGATGATTACCTATCGATATCGCATGTCGGTAGGTGTCAGAAACAACCAGGCAATCCTTGATGGACAGTAATTAAAAAAAAGCAGATGTTCTAGACCGGATGGCGTAATTCACATAATAACCTATCAAGAAAATAATAATAATAATAATTAATTAAGAATTTACGTAGTACAACTGACAGTCTACAAGATATTGGGGGATTTATTTATGGGACACAATTAATCGACAAACCAGAAGCAATAAAGATTAACTTTTTAGTGCTAAATATTTTCAGATGATGCTGAATTATTATACGCGGATGACATTGCCATTTATACCTCTCTGAGGAGAAATTACTAATGCCATCAGAGCGCCTAACTCAGGCTATTATTTTCACCAAGCGCAGGCCTAAACTTGGTCAACTGACTATTAATAACGTCCCACTGTCTTGGTCAAATAAAATTAAATATCTGGATCTAATTATGGACCGTAGTTTGACCTGGAGACGTAATATAGGACAAGCCTTAGAGCGAATCACGGCACGGGTGGTAGTCCTGAGATCTCTGATATATAACACGCCTATCTCTAACAGCATTAAGAGAAACCTTTATTTAGAACTAGCTGATGTACCCGTGCTTCGCTACGGAATTGGCTTCTCAGAGAGACTGACCTTATGGTTTTCCTAACTGAAGTCAACATGGGTCATTACAGAAACGTCGGTAGGAAAGTAGAAATTAAAAGCAATGATATAAAAAATCCTCGATCAAATGAAAAACCGCACATTTTCTAACTTTTAACGAACAAGGACTACGCTGGCGATCTAACAGTCCAAAGTTCCAGAGCTGGAATGATCAAAGCCGCAGATAGCCGTGATCCGTGAACACCCTTCGTCCTTTTTCCGCAGGGAGAGGGTCGAATAGTGGAGACTCCCACGGCATAAACTATGCCCTTCTACTAATCTGTTTCTTAGGAGTACCCGATGAGTCGGAAAAATCTTAATTCACTACAGTGGCGGCGGAAAAATGTATCTGACTTGGAGACAAATTTTTACTCCAAGCAAGAGGAGAAACTCACTCTTCTTCGTGCTAATTTGGAGTAAAATGAATGTAGAATTTAATAAACGTAAAGAGGAAGAAGCTTTAAGTAAGAAACGGATCTTTTCAGGGTCAAATTTTGAGTTGATTAGTGAATTGTGGTGCTATAATTTGGAATAGGCCTAAATTATTATTCTGTACCAGGCCGTACTACTACTACTACTACTACTACTACTACTACTACTACTGAGCCTGCGCCTTAAGTATGCACACTGCTCATTCTAAACAGCGCGTGAGATTAGGAATCGCATAGCTGGAATACTATAATTAACCTGTGTGTTACGTACCAGCTGTATCAGAAAATGTATGAACCAGAGGAATGACGTGCTAAAAAAGAAAGTTTTCTAACTCTCCAGCTATTTCCCGCTAACATTCTGTCTGGCTGTTATACTCGGTACGCAGCAGTAATCCCATCTATCGGAGTTGAGAGGCAGCATAAGAGACAAAGAACATCACATCAAACAATGGTCAATGTAATGTTACAGTTGATCAATGCTATGCGCTTTTGATATTGTACGTCTTCACATTTAGTTTTCATCCGACTCTGAAATACCACTCTTACCTATTCAGTACGGTAAAACAGATTAGAACATAAATGATCGGAAATTGTATTCCCTATAACTTTTGTTATGCAATACTTTTCGATAGCACCAATAATATAGGTATTTAAAAATTACATTTTAGGCACCTTCCCCTAAACTACAATTCCATCCAGGGTGAATAAATTTGTTTATAGCTTAGACTGTTGTTTCTCGTTCCCCGGCTCCATATAACGATTTTCATTAAATTCTGTTAAACCATTTTGTCGTGGCTCGGCGTTGATATGTACTTAGCAACAAAATTACAATTACATGAATATCTGTGTTATCACAGTCGGTACAGTAAAAATGTACAAGACATAAATGGCCGGAAATTTAATTCTACATAACTTTGGTTAAGTAGTATTTATCGATAAGACCACTAATAATTTAAATATTTGAGAATGAAATTTTAGGCCTTCCCCTAAACTACCATTTCACTGAGTGTGAATAGAATGATTCACAGTCTAGATTATAATGGCTCATTCTCAGACTACGCATGCCAATTTTCATTGAGATAGAACCACTCATAACGTAAATATTTAAGAATTACATTTTTGACCTTCCCAAAACTACCATTTTACTCAGCGGGAATAAAATTAATTATAGCCTAGATTGTAGCGACTCATTCCTCGGCTTTGAATACCAAGTTTCATTACGATAGGACCACTAATAACATAAATATTTGAAAATTACATTTTTGACCTTCCCCAAAACTACCATTTTACTGAGCGTGAATAAAATTAATTATAGCCTAGATTGTAGCGACTTATTCCCCGACTTTGCGTACCGATTTTCATTAAATTCTCTTTAGCCGTTTTCTAGTGATGCGTGTACATATATACAGACAGACAGACAGACAGACAGACAGACAGACAGAAATTACGGAACAGTAAAAAGTGCATTTCCTTGTAACTGTGGACGTGGCCGATACAGAAATACCATTCTTTTCAAATTCTGAGCAATGTACACACAAAACTATTATATATATATATATATATATATATATATATATATATATATATATATATATATATGTCAGGCCCGTCCTGCTGTATGGCTGTGAGGCCTGGGTCTGTATTCCAAAAACTCATCTCTCAAAATTACAGATATTCCAAAATATAATCCCTAGAAAAATGACAAGAGCCCCAGTCCTAAGATCTAATATAAAGATACGAACCCAACTTCGTATTCTGCTTATTAGGTATCAGGTAAATAACATAGTCAAGTTGGCCAAGTCTCGAATCCTCCTCAGTCGATCTAGCGAGCCAGGCATACTACCCTTAAAACGGGTCGTGAGGTCCATGAAACAGAACA
Source organism: Anabrus simplex (assembly GCF_040414725.1). Classification (NCBI taxonomy): domain Eukaryota; kingdom Metazoa; phylum Arthropoda; class Insecta; order Orthoptera; family Tettigoniidae; genus Anabrus; species Anabrus simplex. The sequence goes on from NC_090271.1 coordinate 273,974,851, forward strand.
CCCGTTACAAACATCGCGCCACTTGGCTAACTTACGACCTGTTTAAACTGGTCACGTCATCATTTTCAGCCTATTACAATTTTAAACACTAAGCCAGTAAAAACCAAGATTAAATTCCCCCCGAAATGCCCGGCTTTTTAAGAAGTGGAATTCTTTTCTCCTTCTTCTTCTTCTCTTTCTACTACTTCATCAGCATCATCATCATCCCCAAATTCCAAAAATTATATTTTTAACAGTATTAGGAGCGGGTTTCATTTCTGACATAGGGGTAAATTTCTTCCCACCATGACAGATCGCTTTTACCCCGTCAGTGTATGTGATGGAGATTTTCCTACTCATAGGCATTTCGCGGAAATAGATGAGTAGAAGGGTATAGTTTTCGCCCTGGGGCTCTCATGTACTCGCTCTCAACTCAAACCAACAAAAAGGAACTGAATTATTGTCGCAGTTGAAACCATTAACTCTTGAAATACTATACAGCGCCATATTGTATAACATATTATCATTGGCACTCTTACACTCTGATTTACGTTATATTTGTTTACTCGTTTCCTTTCCTCTTTTAATAATTTCGAACTAGGTAGTATTGTAGAAATAATTTTCAATGTTAAATCCTGCATTGCTCATGCTTAAGCCATTGAAAATGTCTTCAAAGTTCTCTATCGGTTCTGAGTTGGAGAGCAGTTTAACTACAGTAGGCAGTCCGATATACATGTTAAAATATTATGTTTCTCGAACAATTACATCTTCAGTTTTCCGGTATTTGACATTAACAAAAAAATGGCAATCGAAATCGACTTTCAACCTATTAGGTCGTGTTACGTACATTTAATACGTGTTGAAGAGATGTTAAGTACAGGACAAAGATGGCCCACCGGACGCCAGTGAGATCCGAACCCATAACTTCACGATTTAGCGTCTGTTGCTCTACCAGTTGAGCTATGGTGGCCTAGGTCATCTTTGTTCTGTCAGAAAGGATCTGGCACTACTGCCATCACGTTGTAGAGTGCGTTTAAGTCGCCCGTTGAGGACCAACTCAAAGATTATTTATATTCATTAAAAAACGGCAATCGCTAATTTCACCGCTTTTTCCACACCTGTGGGGTCGCGGTTACGAACTGTGTCGCACATGTGAATTTGACCCTGTTTTACGGCCGGATGCCCTTTGTGACGCCAATCCTACAAGCAGGGATTATTGTAAACACTATTGCGTGTGTCTGTGATGGCTATTACTGTTGTATGTTGTGTGAATATGAGGAGGAGATTGTTAGGACAAACACAAATGTCCAGTCCCCAAATCAAACGAATTAAATGCAATTAAAATCCCCGATCCGGCCAGGAGTCGAATCCGGGACCCTCTGAACTGAAGGCTTCAATGCTGACCATTCAACCAAGCAGTCGGACAATAATAATAATAATAATAATAATAATAATAATAATAATAATAATAATAATAATAATAATAATGATATGACCTAAGCAATCAAATTGAAGTGACGCCATCAATGCAGCCTGCTAACCAATTTAGAAATTCAGATTATGCTGCTATCTAGCATCGAAATCAGAATTAGCCTGGCCAGTTCCTCTGGCTGAAAATTTATATTGTCAGGTGACTCACAGTGCGACACCAGATGTCTTTAACATGCCAACAACAAAGGCATGGATTGTCGAGATTTTTGACGATCCTTCAAAATTTGACTAACTCAGCCGGTATTGATCCCGCGAACTTTCTGACATCAATCAGACACACTTCCTCTGAACTGCTATAGCAGCTGCAATACTAATTATGTCATATTATAAAAATTTTAATTTGAATCCTCAAAACTTTCAAATCAATGGCACTCTCTGTTTCGATATAAATTTATTTTGTATTCTCTCATCTTGTCTCAGTTGTACTGGGTTCAAAATTCGTGATCATTTGTACACAAGGCGCGCTGAAAATATTGCAACGCCAACAGTTTTTTGAAGTTTTGTTTGTACAATTTTTGTTTAATGTCGCACCGACACAGATAGGTCGTACGGCAACGATGGAATAAGAAAGGGTTAGGAGTGGAAAGGAAGTGGCCGCGGGCCGATAACCTTCGATGTTAGGCTCCTTAAAACAACGAGCATCATCATCAAGCAGGAAGTGGCCGTAGCCTGAATTAAGGTACAGCCCTAGCATTTGCCTGGTGTGAAAATAGAAAACCACGGAAAACCATTTCAAGGGCTGCCGACAGTGAGGTTCGCACCCACTATCTCCCGAATGCAAGCTCACAGCTGCGCGATCCTAACTGCGCGGCCAACTCACTCGGTTACACCAACAGTGCTAGATTTTTACTTTTTAACGTAAGATGAAACTCAAATGACAGGGATCAAGAGACCAGTGTGATTAGAAACTGTAAATTAATGGCCGTGAAGAATCCATTTAGGAGAATTAATAATTATTATGTTATTGGTTTTCCGTCCCAGTAACTACTTTTGCGGTTTTAGAGGACGCCGAGGTGCCGGAATTTTGACCCTCGGGAGTACTATAACGTGCCGATAAATCTACCGAAGATCTACGAAAAATGTCGAAATGTGTTTATATGCGAGTTATGCGAGGGCCTTGACGTTAAAGTAAATTCACTGTAATGTTTCTGGAACCAGCCCTACACAATCGTTGCAGAGTGGCATGGTGCATTATCCTGTTGGAAGTGGCCGTCGCAAGCAAGGAACACTGTAGCCATGAACGGATGAACTTGGTTCGCATTAACGTCCATTTACCGGACAGCTGTCAGAGATTGGTTTACCGGAATAGTGAGCTCCAGAATGTCCCATGAAGCAACGCTCAGACGACCACATCTGCTCCACAGGACTGTCTCCGCCCAACAGTGGAACCAGTTGCTACAGCTTCCGATGGTAACCAGTAGTGCCCCATACTTTTATGCAGTAATATATTAGAATACAAACTACTGTAATATTTGGTTATTAGGAAGTGTCGACTAGGCCGCTCTTCCGTAATGTAGTGACAGTAACATAAATTCTAGGGGTCAAATGGGCCAAACACCTAATATTTATGCAAGATTCATAGAATAACCGTTGTGCAGGCTGGCCTGTACTTGTTACTTGCTTCAGTAAGTTTGCAATTTTTATTTATTTTTTATTTGCTGTACGTCGCACCGACACACATAGGTCTGATGGCGACGATGGGATAGGAAAGGCCTAGGAAGTGGAAGGAAGCGTCCGTGGCCTTAATTAAGGTACAGCCCCGGCATTTGCCTGGTGTGAAAATAGGAAACCACGGAAAACCATCTTCAGGGCTGTCGACAGTGGGGCTCGAACCCACTATCTCCCGATTACTGGAGACTGGCCGCACTTAAGTGACTGCAGCTATCGAGCTCAGTAGTTTGCATTCTAACCAATTATTTACTGCGTAGGAATCCAGGCTCTAGTAATCAGTGTACACGCGCCTGGCTCTCATTGTGATGAGCCAAGAATCTAGATTCATCGGACCAGGCGACCTTTATCCAGATATCGACAGATCAGCGCTGATGATTTCGTGCCCACCTTATGCACTGCTATGGGTGGAGTGCCGTCGTAACTGGCGTGCGGCTATGTTTTGGACTGCGCAGTCCCATGCGCGACAGTGTACTCTAAACCATGTACTGTGAAACATTGCCCTGGTAGCTATTGTTGTACTTCTCAGTGATTTCTGGAAAAGTGGCGCTGCAGTCACTCCGACCAGTACGCTATAGCCTGTGCTGGCCTCCGGCATCAATGACCCCCTGTCGACATGCGGCTGGATGGCGTGTCGTTGCTTGACACCGTTGCACCACTCACAACAGCTCACAACAGCTATATGAGAGCAGGCAACAACCTGCGCCGCTTCAGAGACGCCGTACCCTCGTGATTTGACCTTTATCAAATTCACAAGGATCGCCTGCTTTTCCAATTCTGATGCCGGATACACGCCTATCAGCGGTCAGCAGAAATTGTGGTAGTTCCTGTTTGAGCAGCGCGGGCTGCCGAGCTCTGGGTGACGTTCAAGCAGGTGGGTGTGACCTAGGCTGGCACGTCACGTCATCCTGTGTGTGTGTGTGTGTGTGTGTGTGTGTGTGTGTGTGTGTGTGTGTGTGTGTGTGTGTGGAGACAAGCAGCAGGGACAGCGCCTGGCCAGAGAGAAAGCGTTACCTTCTAGGTGACGCGCCTTTCCTTGTCCTTGCAGGGACAGTAGATCCCCTCACGGAGGCGAATGGACATGCCGGTCCAGCAACACACTTACACTTGACGCCGGACACGAAGACTTATGGTCGAGTAAATACAGGGTTATTCAAAAAGAAGGAACAGATCTTGATGGATACAGTACTTCTGCATCCATCTCTTGGCACAGGCTACAACAAAGTGTAGCTTCCACCGAAGTCGCAGTCAACATCCATGGCTGTGACAATATGAAAGTTGCTGGGGTATGGGTAGTGCTTAGTAATGACATTCGGAGCACGACTAGTGCATTTGAGTGTTATCGACGAAATTTATGCTTTGGTTTACGGTTTTGTGTGTGAATGGTGAATCTTCCCCCAAAGTAGACAATTTTAAATAACTTCGCCAACTGTCGAGTTTATATAATAGATTACTATCGGTAAAATTTCATACAGAAGCTGCGAGTGATATACAGGGTGGTCCTGTCCCATGGCCAGTGCGATCGCCGGATCTCACATCTCTGGACTTTTCCCGCTGGGGTGTCGTAAAGTCGTTGGTGTAAAAAACACCGTAGAAATGGATGAAGACCTGCTTTCTAGGTTCCAAACTGCCTGTCTCCTGGGACAACAGACATCAGGGATCTTTGAGAGAGTGCGCCAGAACTTCACGCAGCATTGCCATGCATGCATTGAGACTGACGGTCGTCACTTTGAACAATTACTATGAACTACGTTTTCGTTATGAGGTGTACAGTGTGTATGTCCATAACACAATACATATGTATTTCCGACCATTTGTTCCCTATCTCAATATAATCGATTGTGGACCCACTACCACCTGTTTCAATTTGATCCAAAGGTTTTGAGACACCCTGTATTTTTATTCCAATGTACTTGTAGCTGGTTGTTTTGTCTGGTACTTAAAGGCAATAAAGAAAACAATACGTGTGCTTGTTGTTTTATCTTTAAACAATTACGATCTTCTATTTCAGACACACAGAATTTTCAAATTTTCCAGGTAATTGGCTTTAGTTCTATTATTGTTGGGTGGCTAGTGCTAGGTAAATCACAACACTCGAATACACAAAAGCTGGCCGACAGAAAAATATTTCAGTGTATACATTCTCGAAACGCTAGAATATTCATAAACAGTGGGCAGCCCCCGGCTCATGAGATGATACTGGAAATCCTGCTACTTACAGATTATGTTGATTCCATTTCAATGAATATTTTGAACTACGGAATCTTCCACGATGGCGAATTCTTGTTCTGAGTGGACATAAACATCGGAATGTCATCAAAATCATAAACAATATGCATATTCTTTTGAAGGATGATGTTTACGTTCCTTCGTCTAAGACAGTTACATTTTATTTAAAAGTCGCATTTCCTGCCACGAAATATCATACCTGTTTTATGTATCAAATTTTAAAAAATTATCCTTTACAGTATCTGTGGCATGATAGTAATAAATTTAAGCGTGATTTCAGTTTTATTCCTAACCATTACGTTCTATGAAGTGTGAGAATAATAATTTTCCTTGCATTAAACATTCCAGGACTATTTTCAATTAACAGAAACTAGCAAAGAGAGGGGTAACCTTGCTAGAGGCGAACACAGCTGCCCTGCACTGACAAGGAGGCGAATCGTTGAAGCTTTGAGGATCTCTTCTTGCATGGCTGAAGCTCTGGTAAACTGACAGTTGGACAGACAAACATGCTTTTGCCCCCCTGCGGCGATAAAACTGTACTTTCTGCCCGTTTAAATCTGCTTTATGTTGAGTAAACAAAATGAAAAAGAACGATATTCGTTTGCTGTTTTATTGTACATGGACAAAATGATGCAGATCACATCTTTCTTTGTAGTTACGTTATATGTTTTATATATATGTACTCTTGTGATACGGATAAGCCCTGCTGAATAACGAGAAAGAGGACCATGGCTATGGGCAGCTTTAATCGAAGTTCTACAATCACGTAAATCAAGCGTTAAGACCGAAATGAATATTTAACTTCGTATATAGAACACATGTACAATGACGACCAAGTTCTTCAAGGGCATCTAACTATCGAGACCTATCCGGCTCCATGGTTAAATGGTTAACGTGCTGGCTTTCGGCCCTAGGAATCCCGGGTTTGATTTCCGGTCGGGTCGGGGATTTTAACTTTCATTGGTTAATTCGTCTGTATCGGGGGCGAGGTGTGTGTGCCATCCTTATCATTAGAATTCACCGCAGGTAAGGTCCCATTCTCATTGACGCACAGGTCGCCAATAGGATATAAATTCGAAAAACTTGCATAAAGACTCTCCGGGACCCACACGCCGTTATTTATTTATTTATTTATTTATTTATTTATTTATTTATTTATTTATTTATTTATTTATTTATTTATTTATTTATTCATTTATTTATTTATTTATTTATTTATTATCAAGACCTTTAAGTCGATTCCAGGAGCAGTCAGAGAGGATGTAAGTACTAGTATAAAGTTTTTGAATGAGTGAGAGAGACAGTGATTTTAAATTTTACCTTCAGGTAACTTAGAACTATGTTTATACAGTTAGCACCGGGGTAAGTGATAGTGTCCTAAATAACTGTAACATTAAATCAAAGTTTTCTATAAAATACTGCAGTGCATCCAGTGTTTCCCGTTTCCTGGGTAAAATTTTCTCCGTAATTTTGAATTACGAGTGTGAGTGAATATGTCACAAACCAATCAGGTATTGAGAGTGCTCGTAAGTGGCAGCATAATCAAGTTTGACTGGAATCAAGTACGGACCAAAGCTGATCCTGTAGCAAAGACAGGCTGTCACATTCCTTCACGAATTCTTGACAAGTTGAACCAGCCTTTGGGCAATGCTTACTGGCTTTGGTTCCACAAAATATGACCTACCTCTTTATTGACCTACAAGTAATATATTCTTGCGTCAACCATTGCAAACCCTTAATTAGCGAGCTTCTCGGACATGAGTTGTCGTCGGCGGTTACAGAGTAGGTGTCATGTACTTACCTCACACAGGCTCGAACCAGCGGACTGTCAGATAAACGGCAGCCGAGACTCGATCTCAGAGTATCAAAGGGAAATACGCTAGTGTAAGAATATTAATTAGTAATATGGGACATCCTGTAATGCCGGTGTACTTATATGTTAATTCTATTATATTTTAATAGCTGGAATAAAGAAGAAATCTTTCAGTAAGTTAGAATTAGGGAAGAGTCTTAACCAGGCAGAGAGCTTGCATCACGTGCTGCAATAACATGTTTACAAACGGATATTTGTAATTGACAAACCAGTGTCTAACTAGTCCATGCAGATGCATTCGGCTTGACCGAAAAAGGAATCAAGGCCAGCATCGCCAGTGCAGTTGTCCTCTAGCTTAAGACAGAGTGACCAAGGTGCAAAAAAAGGATAGAGATATTAGTACCAAGAGGGCAGCACTTGCTGTGACAAATAGCTCATAATAGTACCCAGAGGGCACCACCTAGCAGGGCGAATAGCTAGGTAACGCCCCTAGTCCAACCCCTAAAGTAGTGGGAAGGGACTGACCTTTGCTTGAGTGAGAACAGATATAACCCGAAACCAAGATGGCAGAGGGGCTCTCTCGACCAGTTGTTCGTGCTCACTTGACAGTGAACAAGTGAAGTTGTACGTAAGTGCCGCAAGGCAGAATTCGGACTTAGCGCGTAACGGTAGGCTCGTGAGCAAGCTCCCGTCAGACCAACGTAGTGAGAATTTGTACATATCTTGTAAATAGTGTTTATAGTCGTCCTGAGTAACAAAGGACCGTTGCTTTACTTCATCTTTTACTTCTGGAGTTCCGGGACCAAGTTCGCACCTACTAATTACCTACTTACAGGACCACTCGGCAGGAAAGGTAATACGCCAACATCAACGGCCGGTGACCAACCACTAGAACATCTCGCAGGGCAGGTAGGTCATGACATAGGCTTCGGCCTACAAGTGGCCATCGGCTGGTTCGTGGTCCGACAACCCTGCACTCCGGCCGGACAACCGAGCAGAGGACAGATGGCCCCACCGGCGTATGTCCTGAGAATGATTTTTTGTGGTTTTCCAGTCCCCTGCACTAAGGCGAATGCCAGAAAAGTTCCTAGTTATAGGCCACGGACGCCAACCCCCTCAACTTCTCCGAACATCACCTTCACCAAAATAAATCTCCCTGTCCTTACAGAAGGTGCTACTGTCTAGGAGGACGGCGATGACCTTCAGGGATAGAATGAAAACTTGTGCAAATAGATAATAGACATGAATTTCCTGATTGAACATATGCCATTAAATGACTCTAGCACTTCATCTATAGTCACACACTAGTATTCCGGACAGCGTTCAACAAATCCCACATAAATACACCTAACAGGTGCAAGTTAATCCAGGGTCTTTCGACTTTCTGTGCTAGCCACATCATCGAGCGTGAAGGTCCTTAGTAGCAACAAAAAACTAAACCCACACGTCATACAAAGTCGAAACAGTTCAGGGACAGTCCCATCTGTAGCCCATAAATCTACATTCTGGTGAGGAGAGATAAGTAGATCAGCGAGGAATAACAAGCCTTTAACAGCCGTTGTTTCCACCGTGTTTGTCTTCACAACACCAGTATCTCAGGAGTAATGTGCTTCAATGCCTTGTAGACGTGTATTTGTAAACCTTGTTATTTCTCCAGTAACAGGATCAGGAACAAATAGACTCCATGATTCATAGATAGTACAAGCATTGTTTGCTATGAACTTCACTCCCAGCGCATGGAACACAGTTTCTCTGTTCTGCTCGTGCACTGTAATTACCAAGTAATGGTGTCTTTTCCTACGTACTGAGGACCTCGACTATTTGCAACAACGGAAGCATCAGGGACTGGGTAGGAAGAAACTCATTTCCTGAAGTCACGCTCTTACTGTCATGATCTCTATTACATGGTAGGGGCCGATGAACTAGATGTTAGGCCCCTTTAACCAACAAGCATCATCATCATCATCACCATCATCATGTATTATATTACTCATCAATATCAGAATATTCATATACCTACAATTCTGTGTGTAACTCAAAGTACACTTCGTTGTCACAATCAATCCCAATCAGATATCAGTGATCTTCATTTAGGGCAGTCGCCCAGATGGCAGATTCACTATCAATTGTTACCTACCGGGCGAGTTGGCCGTGCAGTTTGGGTCGCGCGGCTGTGAGCTTGCATCCGGGAGATAGTGGGTTCGACTCCCACTGTCGGCAGCCCTGAAGATGGTATTCCGTGGTTTCCCATTTTCACACCAGACGAATGCTGGGGCTTAACCTTCATTAAGGCCACGGCCGTTTCCTTCCTATTCCTAGGCATTTCCTGTCCCATCGTCGTCATAAGACCTATCTGTGTCGGTGAAAATGTTTACCTACCTTTCCCTTATACGTTTTCAATGAGCTTGGAAAAATGTATCGAACATTTCCCTTGATAATTTATTTCAATCCCTTACTCCTCGTCCTATAAATGAACATTTGCCTAGATTTGTCCCCTTGAATTACAACTTTATCTTCATATTATGATATTTCCTGCTTTTAAAAGCTCCGCTCAAGCTTATTCGTCTACTAATGTCATTCTACGCCGGTCCTGTTGTTGTAGAGGTAGTGTGTCTGCCTCTTATCCGGAGGCTCCGGGTTCGATTCCCAGCCACGTCAGGGATATTTATCTGGATCTGAGGGCTGATTCGAGGTCCACTCAGCTTATGTGATTAGAATTGAGGAGCTACCTCACGGTGAGATAGCGGCCCATGTCTAGAAATCCGAGAGGATTCGTCGCGCTAACCACACGACACCTCGTAATCTGCAGGTCTTGGGGTTGAGCAGTGGTCGCTTGTAGGCCAAGGCTCTTCAGGGCTGTAGTGTCATGGGGTTAGTTAATGTCATTCAACGCCGTCTCTCCACTGAGAGCTTGAAACATACCACATAGTTGGGAATCTCGTCTCCTTACGATCGAGTCTTCCTAGACCAAAGAGCGCAACATTTTCGTAACACCACTACTTTGTCGGAAATCATTCATACTCTCACTCACTCTCCTGGTGCTACAACCCATGAAGAACCCTGGCCTCGCCAGTAGCACCCGCCCTATCCTCCCGGCCCTGGATCCGTAGGAACTCCAGATATCTAGGGACCGTGTCCAGCCATCTTGTCCTTGCCCTCTCTCTCCCGTCTTCGTTGGCCACCAGGATGATGGTCAAAGAACACTCTTTGTTGCTCGGTTCTGGTCCATCCTTACGATGAGTCCGAGAAACGGCAGTCCCCTCTTTTTGGCCTCTTCGACTATCTCGAGGTCACCGTACAGGGCGTAGACTTCTTCGTTGGTCCCGTTGTGCCACTATCCTTGACCGTGAACCGCGTCGAAGATCTTCCTCAAGATATTTCCCTCCCACACCCGTATCAAATTTTTGTCGCGCTCATTTAGGGTCCACGTCTCGCTAGCATACGGCACAACTGGACTGATTATAACCATGTACACGGTCAGTTTCGTTCTTCTGGGCAGTGTTTCAGTCTTCAGTAACTTCTGGAAGGCGAAGTAACATCTGTCCCCAGCTGACACTCAAATCTCCCAGAACAAATCGTGCGGCTTTCTTTTGGATCCTATCCAGTTTTTGTAGCAAGTAGTCCTGGTTTGGGTCCTACACACTGGAACCATACTCTAATTGGGGTCTTACCGGATATTTATATGCCCTCTCCTTTACATCATCACTACAACCCTGAATACTCTCATAACCATGTGGAGACATCTCCAACCAGACTCTGATAACATCGTCTCTATCGATGTTTGAAATTTACTTTTCATATCAAACATGTAAAAATCTATCAGAAAATAAACAAAATTATTTAATTATTAATATTCATTCTACTAAAATTCTGCCTTTCTAATATAGTGGAGAATATTTCAACATTATACGAGTAATACAATAGCCACATGTTGGATCAATTTTAAAACATGGTTCAATCACTACAAGGAAGGAGTAGAGCATTCATTGGACAGGAGTTTCAGCACCTAGCAAAACTGAGAATGTCCAGCCAAGTGATATCCTGCCATGTTCGAGGAGCTCCCCCTGTGTGATTTATAACTGCTGTACTCATTAGCGAGTCCCCCAAAGCAACCCTCGTCAGAAATCTGTTGATATTACCTCTTAACACTGCACAGGTGGAAAATTTCGATCGAAATGTCGTCGCTTCCCTCGCTTGAAACATCAGTTAGCAGCCTGGTATTCTCCCCTCCTTCCACGTTACAAACTTGTAATTGTTTAATTATCGAAGGCGAGAGGAACCATCAACTCATCACATTCCGGCTGAAATTGATTTCCCTGTCTCTGCATGTGTCGCATTCTACTCAGGAGCGTCCCGTATACGAGTCCACAGAGGGGAGTAGAATTTGTAGGTAATTTACTGACAGGTAAACCGTGCATTTACGTTCCATAACTCCATCAGATCCCTAGAATCAACAGAATTGTCAGAGAATATACATGGTGAGTCACTTCCCCGTGGCAAAACGCAAGGGGGTTACTGAAGCGATAATAATAAAAAGAAAGGTATCAGCAAGCAACAATATTCTTCGGGAACTATTGGATACAACCTGGGGGACGCAGCCTAGATTCTTAAGAACTTCAACTGTAGTCCTTTGCTATTCAGTTGTAGAATGCACCTGTTTCGACTAGTAGCCTATAGATCCAGCCACGCTTGTGAAGTGAATATTGCTTGCAAACTCATTACTGGTTGTTCGGGGTCTCAACCACTTGAGAAAATGCACTGACTAACAGGTATTTCACATCTAGCTGGTGTGTGTGTGTGTGTCTAGCCATACTAGAGAAATCTAAGGTATCCAACTTGAGGACCCTTGTCTAATATGGATATCAACCAGTAGCCTGAAGTCTTACGTCAAGAAAGAAATTTCCTTCATTCAACAGAAAACCTCAATGAACTACCTTCAATATTTCGTGTAAATTCATGGCGTTTCTCGCAGAATAAATGGTAGCTACTGAAAGCCCCCCTTCATGTCACGAGGAACGTTGGTCAACTTGGAAGGCACCAACCAGGCTGAGCACTGGATTTGGCAGATCAAAGACCAACATGAGAAAGTGGGGACTTGCCTGCGACTCCACACAGCTCCTTGTCTACAAGTTGTTCGCAACTACATGCTCCCCTCAGAAACTGATTTATTCCACCACGGAAGCGTGCAATTTGGCTAGATACTGCCCACATTACTTTTTCATTTTATTTGTGTAGGGTAGGTCCATGTGATGTGATGTTAACTTTTTACTATAAGGGGGGGGGGGTTCAAAAGGTTTTCGTTCGACAGCCGTACAGTCTTGAATCGGGATTCCAGTCAGGCAAAATCGCAGTGAGCATTGAGGCATTCATCCCAGCGATGCACCAGGTTGAAGCTCCCCGTATGGTAAAACAACGTGTCCTGTTGCGTGAAGAAGTCCGTGACCACCCGCTGCACATCCTCGTCCGACTGGAAGCATCCGTCGGCCCTTCAGGGGCCTTTAGAGGAGACCAAAGGCGTGATTATCGCATGGCGAGAGATCATAACTATAGGGCGGGTGACCTAATCGCCTCATCCACTGCCCGCTTGTTGTTGTCCGTAACGGATGAGGCTGGCCTCGCAGGTCGACCGGCGTCTTGTGTTGAAATGCGACCCACACGGAACTTGGTGCACCATTCCACATTAGACAGACATATTGCCCCATACACAGTTTTCATTCTCTGATGGATGTCCACCGGTGTTTGTCCGTCGGTAGCCAAGAACAGAACAACAGCACGTTGGTCCTGTTTGGACGCATTTGGTAATAACGTCGCCATAGTTCACATGGCCGTATTTAACGCACTCATCTCGCACGAAACGACTGCCACACTACTCCTCCTCCAACATATCCGTGCTTATATACCCGCATCGGAGTCGCGCTACATTGCATGTCCGCTGCAGCAACACCATCAATGGATACTTTTTGATGTCGCATTATAGAAATGATTATATGCTTGTAGTACCAATTTCTTGATTATTTTATGTTATTTTTTAATACCTTTGACGTTATATGTTATGTTTTTGATACGATTAAATAAATGAAAACCCTGTCCCGCCTCCACTTTGTCCAGCACAAATCTCACGTGGAGTGACCGCGATTTGAACCACAGAACCCAGCGGCGACAGGCCGGCGCGCTGCCGCCTGAGCCACGGGGGCTCAGTTTAAATAAATAAATAAATAAATAAATAAATAAATAAATAAATAAATAAATAAATAAATAAATAAATAAATAAATAAATAAATAAATAAATAAATAAACAAAAAATAAATAAATAAAGAACTATGTATATCTTCCTTTTTATTAGAAACGAAATTAGGAAGTATACTTCCTATTCCAATTTGTCCGACTCGTTGGCTGAATGGTCAGCGTACTGGCTTTCATTTCAGAGGGTCCCGGGTTCGATTTCCGGCCGGGTTGGGGAATTTAATTGCTTCTGATTAATTCTTCTTGCTCGGGGACTGGGTGTATGTGTCAGTCCCAAAATTGTCCTCATCATATTCAGACAACATACCACACTTCCAACCACCACAGAAACGCGCAATAGTGCTTATATTCCTCCATAAAGGGTTGGCATTAGGAAGGGTATCCGGTCGTAAAACAGGACCAAAACCACATATGTGTGACACAGTTTGCATCCACGACCCACAGGTGTGGGAAAAAGAGGTAGGAAATGAAGACTTTTTATTCCAACTTGATCATCATTTTTTTGTCTCAAGGCTTCAAATTTAGTTTCCTTCTAAAATATGTTATCGTTGTATAAGAGTGTTATATGCGGAATTTGTGCGAATTTATTACTATACCATCCTGCGTACGAGAGAAATCGCAACATTATTGCTTAAAGACTTGATATTCTTCTCGAAAACATACAAGATTGAACTCAATTTACATAAACATGTCTTCTCTCAGATTTAACTGCTTCGCCTGTAGTATACGTTGCTCTTTGCTACCTTCTCATTCATGTTATGAAAGTGAATACCTCGTGGTGTGGTTAGGTATGAATTCTGAATTGGATTTGCTTTAAAATAAAAGGAGATGCCTTCTCTGTTGCTCATCTTCATCTACTTCCCGCTCTATATTCCTTCTTTGCTGTCTCAACCTCTGTCTCCCTCCCTCCTCCTTCTGTCTGTTCGTGCCATTCAACTGCGGCAACTGACTGACGCTCTGAGGGTCAAAGGAAGTTCTCATTCAATTAAGTTTCAAAAGGCTACTTCTAGTGGAATTCAGATTAACGCGGACGAAATGACGATCCTTTCGCAAGCTGCTAGATCATCTTAAATTGCGACACACCATCATCAAAGAGACATGGTTAGCATTGCTAATTGGACGCATGCCATATCAGCAATATTACGAAAGAGCTATGAGAATATAATTGAATAAAATATAATGCCTTTGCTGGGAAGACCTAGTGTTTGCAGTGCACTGTGTCTCCTGGTGTGAGCTAGAGCAAATTTGTTACTCTCATTCACCTGTCTCATTCTCATACTTGGCTTTGACAACATGAAAATCACTGAGGTGTTAGTCATGCTTGAAATGCCATTCGTTATTCAGACAGCCCCTGTTATGAATGATCAATAAATGTCGCTCGGTTGGTACGGACATTTCACTGGGCTTTGCAGAGTGAGATGAAATAGCAACTTCTGGTTAAGTAAGGAAAGCGACGGGTAACTACCTCACTCCTTATTTGCGTAGCACACCTCTTCAAGAATACCTTCGCCACCTTAGATGGCTGATGGTGGATCTGATGAGGTCCAAACAGCCTCCAGGCTGAACACTCAACATACATACATACATTCATATATACATACATACATTGTAGAGTTCGTTGTAAAAGAGAAAAATATTATTCTCGTATTTTAGAAAATTACTTCGGATTATTTATCATATATCTGATGAAATACAAGTTAGGCCTAAGTAATTCAACAATTGCCATACGTACACAAGCATGCACGTAATTATCAAGGCTAGCATGTAATACATTTTTTGTTTGCCACGGGCTTTACGTCGCGCCGACACAGATAGGTCTTATGGCGACGATGGGACAGGAAAGGCCTAGGAGTTGGAAGGAAGCGGCCGTGGCGTTAATTAAGGTACAGCCCCAGCATATGCCTGGTGTGAAAATTGGAAACCACGGAAAACCATTTTCAGGGCTGCCGATAGTGGGATTCGAACCTACTATCTCCCGGATGCAAGCTCACAGCCGCGCGCCTCTACGCGCACGGCCAACTCGCCCAGTGTAATAAAAATGGCTCAATATGTACATATACAGAGTATCCCAGGAGGAATGGTCAATATTCATGGATATGACAGGAGCGATCATTTGAAGCAAGAAACTTCATATAGACATATACCATATTCCGAATGGTTTAATGTATATATTTGTTTTTGTGGTAGTGGCGCTCACGTATGTGTCCTACCCACCCAAGCACTTTGACGTTTTGAAATGGGTACTAGTTTTCCGCATATAATGCTCGCCATGCACGTGTTCGATAAACATTGACACCTGCAGAAAGTCGCCGTGTGCTGGTGCTAGGACTGCGCTGCAACATTTCACCAATGTGCTTATGTTCCTACACAGAATACCAGTTTCACACAGTCTGCTGAAAACTCTGCTAAACCCTCTACGATCAGGAATTCGATGTGTCGGAAAGAGCCGACGCACAGTGTGCCGAATCCCCGATCTAGGTGGAAAAAATTAATAACGTCGTTAATAGTCCTGGGATCCTATTAAAAGTTGGCACTATACCGTTTTCGAGGTCGCTGAATTCATATCTGGCATCGTCTAAAGTGTACGATGTTCGGGGGTAAATATATAAGGGGTGAGGGGCAAGGGGAGGTTTAAAAAATGACCGAAAGCAACAAAAGAATCGTCCATTTACGGGAGTAAAAACACGATTTGGATGTGTATATTATAGTTTATAACAGTGGTAAACATACAATTTAAAACTGGATAAAATATGAATAACAATGAGAATTTCAGTCCAGTATTCTTGTTACACCTTATTTGAGGGAATAGACGAAGGCATTGTATGTAAATTCTTCCAGATTGAAAACGTATTTTAAATACGTAGTTTTAGTAAAACACACCTTACACACGAAAACAATATTATATATATTATATTTCCATATAAAAAAGGTTAAGATTACACTCAGAAACATTTCATAAAAAACGTGAAAGGATCATATTACAGTATTTGCAAGTAATTGTCTCATCAAACTCATCCTGTTCATAATAACAACATGTCCAATGTTCAATCGTCCCCTGATTCGTCTGTAGAGTCCATAGAATCGTAGTCGTTGCTATACTGGTCTTCTTCATTTGATGTGAAAGGATCTTGGGAGTCAGTAAGTAACTCAATTGCTTCCATGGGTAGATTACCATGAGTTTTACGTGGCATTGTTCGGTACTTGTTTATTAAGGGATTTGATGTAATCAACAACATCTTAAGCTGCTACATTTTCGAGTATGAAGTTCACGAAACCTCCGACAATCTTTATTTCTAGCTTCTTGAGCTTCTTCAGATAAAGTTCTTATTGGCACAAGAAAATGTTTAATTACTTGAGTAATGTGTACTAATATGGTATGCACAGTTACGGGCATATAATTCCATGGATATAGTTTGACATACAAAGCCGCAGTTTGCGCACGAAATTCTTTGAACTTATTCACATTTATTTCAGAGCCAGAAGAAAGAGCAGCTAGTAATACACGATATCGTTTTATTAAGCCTTCATCTTTTCCCGCTTGATCGAAAAGAATCTTCAGCAGCAAACGCGACTTCCTCCAAATTACGCGATTCGGTAATATCACAAACATTTTGCTTCTTCGTCTTTATGGAAGAGTCCTTAAATTCCTTAGGGTGACGGCCGGCTTTGTTAGGTACACAACTCGTTTTTGGATCATACGCTGGATCAATGTCGTCTTGTTCACTTAACACGATGAAATCCGTCACATTTCCCTAATCACCGAATTTTTCTCGGAATCGTTGTTCTCTTCTTCCTGCACTCTCCCATTTTTGTTGATATTACGGGATATCAATTTAATTTTGTTTCTTAGCTCCAGAAATTGAGTGTCAGTAAGATTTGTAGGCTCTAATTTATCCATAACATATTGAAATATGATTTCTAAATGCCCCTTTTTACGACAGGACCGCCACGCGTTGAAATATTCTTCTCGCGGTAACGCCCACATAGTCACTAAAAATAAGAAAATAAACCATCATGCACATTCGTGCGCAACCAAACCACTACAGATCCTGAATCTACATTAAATTTTCCATCGAATGACGTTTAAAGTAAAGTGGCACTATGAGGCACTCATAAAGTTTTTTTCGAGCAAATCGTAAAAACAATCTAATTTTCTACAACTGCTTCCTTTTACAACGCACTGTAAATAACTTGTTTACTGCAGAACGCTTGTATTATGCTTAAAATGAGAACACATACCTCTTTTCACTATTCCATGAACCACAGAATACAACACCTCGTTGAACTTACTAGAAACACAACGTTCGGTTCACTCCGACACCTCCTATCAACTGAGTTGATAACTGCAAGGAAGATGTTTCAGCACCTGTCCCCTCCATCCTACGTACCAGAAAGCGAAAAGAAAGACTGAAGGTCAACATCTGGTTTGTTTACTATCGAATGAGCCAGGTTGCGCTTTGATTGGCGACAGTGATTTTTTTCCACCTAGATATGGGATTCGACACACTGTGCGACGGTACTCCTTGACAGAAACAGAAGCACTACCATCGCAGATGCCGGAGCATACACCACTTCTGCATATTCTTCATTAGTGTAGATGTGTGGCATTACAGCCAGTGCGTGTACAAACACGGTTAACTGATGTTTCTCTCTGATACACTCTCAGTCCCTCGCACTACTTCACTCACAACACACCATGGACAACCGCGCATTCATCGGGCTAGTTTAATGGCAGAAAGACATCCCGAGCAAAGAGGTTGAAAGCAACGAGGTAGGTTGGGCTAGAATAAAACCCTGCACTTCAAATCAGTCTTCATTAATTCTTCTATTAAAAAATAGGGGAAAAGTTTGACTTTCTGATGAATTAAAATATCGGCTTGAGAAAGGGACAGATCATTAAAGGAGGGAAAATTAAAGCCTCTCTAAACATCACAGACTTATCACAGCCGATGCATCAGGAGAGAATATGAGCTAATCATGGATCGACCAATAGAATATACAGAGAAGAACCGAGTACCTGAAAGTGAAGTAGTGCTAAACTCAGCTCGAACTCACCGTGATTGCCACTCCATGCTAGTATGTTGTGTTGAAAATTCAAAATAATATCATTTTTGCGCCTAGAAAAGCAGCTACATGATAATAGTTCAGCTTAGGACTCTGACCAGAAAGGTTCTGTCATCTAAGGTTCAGTACTACATGAACTTTATCAACGACTTTCGTTCTATGTGATCCATGTGCTGCGGGTCAATATTTCTCCCCTCAACATTGTCACATAGGGTTATTTCGAGGCGCAACGACGGTATGTTAAAATCTGGATTTACTGACCACAATCCAGTCTAAGTACACAACTACATTTTGAATGGAGTTTTCTGAAAAAGGACGGAAATTATTTCTCAAAGCATGTACCATTATATTTCTAAAAACAAAAAAGCGTGAACAAATTTCTTGCAACTGATGGGATTCTTCCATGTATTATTTCAATTACGGTGATACACCAGTCCACAACGAATGGAGGGTTGTGTAACTAATAATCAAGAACGGATCAGTTTTCAATTATTTCTTAGAATGAATGCTACCTGCAGACTACAGGAATGGTAGACTCTCAGAGAAAATATCAGAGAAAATGAGAGAATAATCCTTCTAAGACTCTGGGAAATATTTAAGCTTGAATAATTCGAAACTAATTGAATTCATGAGTAATGAATGATCAAAATACTTTCAAATACTCAACATACATAATTAAAATCCACAGCCTGTTTCCTGTCATCTGACCGGGTCAGGAATGGAATGAATGAAGCCCCCATCTAGCGGCGAGGATAGGAAATGTGCCGGCTGCCGAAGCCTGTCGCACTCCTCTGGGGCAATGATGACTGACAGATGAAATTAAATGTTTCTGCAACGAAAGATGACAGGAAAAACCGGAGTACCCGGAGAAAAAACCCGTCCTGCCTCCGCTTTGTCCAGCACAAAAATCACATGGAATGCCCGGGATTTGAGCCACGGTATTGAGCGGTTAGAGACCGGCGCGCTGCCGCCTGAGCCACCTAGGCAATTACAAGGCATTAATAAATGAATAAATTCGTACATATACATGTGGTTCATTGGGCAATCATTGTTAAAGTGTCACACCCTCCAAGGACGTGGATTCGAATGCGGCAGAAGCAGTTGGGAATTCGAAAAGGAGAAAACATCCACTCCATATCCTAGGATATTAGCACGTAAAATATCCCCTGTGGCGCATTTCGTCTTTACCTAGTAAGAATAACAATAAATGTTGAGAAATTGATATCCATGTATAAGTGAGGTTTCTCTGCGATCAGTCTGATAAAACAGACATTCGAAACTGGCACATGTAGCGTAAATGTAGTCAAATGACTACACCACAGGCGTACTCAGTTTACCCGGAAATACGTCGCTTCGATTCTCCGTCAGGAAGGGATTTCAAATTCTGAAATGACACACGATGCTAGAATTGATCCAATCTGTGCTTCATTCCTTGGTGTAAAACGTGAGCTGGAATAGAGCAGATCACCACCGACAGCTATAACAATACAGAGTGACAACAAATATGACATAGAACAGACAAACAGTAGATATCTTTGTAACATGGGTGTCAAATTAGAGTAGTCTCAGACGAAACAGGGAGATATTACGTCGTACATGTAGAGAATGTAAATTAACGTCATGTGATACCGTACGCTTCGAATAATAATATAATCTGGCGGATTTGTAGGCGAGTATGTCATTTATCTTACAATATTCATTAAAACCAGTGATATACGTTTTCAGTACTAGATATATTTTCTATAATAATATGGTTTACATGATAATGTTGTGAGATGGACAGTAGACAATGGTAAAATGATAAACGGGATTAAAAGTCAGGTTGTGAGTTTCACAAATAGAAAAACTCCTCTGAGTTTTAATTACTGCGTTGATGGAGTGAAAATTCCTTTTGAGGATCATTGTAAGTATCTATGTGTTAATATAAGGAAAGATCTTCATTGGGGTAATCACATAAATAGGATTGTAAATAAAGGGTACAGATCTCAGCACATGGTTATGACGGTGTTTAGAGGTTGTAGTAAGGATGTAAAGGAGAGGGCATATAAGTCTCTGGTAAGTAAAGTAAACTCGTGTCCTCATCCCGAGGTGGTGCAGCTCTTTTCAGGCACACCCCCATTGGAGGTGAGCTGCATGTACCATTCCAACCACATACCAGCCCTCCTGCCATTCTTAAATTCCTGGAAGTACCGGGAATCGAACTCGGGCCCCCGAGGACGGCAGCTAATAACACTAACCGTTACGCTACGGAGGCGGACAGTCTCTGGTAAGACCCCAACTAGAGTATGGTTCCAGTGTATGGGACCCTCACCAGTATTACCTGATTCAAGAACTGGAAAAAATCCAAAGAAAAGCAGCTCGATTTGTTCTGGGTGATTTCCGACAAAAGAGTAGCGTTACAAAAATGTTGCAAAGTTTGGGCTGGGAAGAATTGTTAGAAAGCAGACGAGCTGCTCGACTAACTGGTATGTTCCGAGCTGTTAGAGGAGAGATGATGTGGAATGATATTAGTAGACGAATAAGTTTGAGTGGCGTTTATAAAAGTAGGAAAGATCACAATATGAAGATAAAGTTGGAATTCAAGAGGACAAACTGGGGCAAATATTCATTTATAGGAAGGGGAGTTAGGGATTGGAATAACTTACCAAGGGAGATGTTCAATAAATTTCCAATTTTTTGAAATCATTTAGGAAAAGGCTAGGAAAACAACAGATAGGGAATCTGCCACGTGGGCGACTGCCCTAAATGCGGATCAGTAGTGATTGATTGATTTATTTGAAATTGTGTTGAAAGTTTCAAATCCAAGCTGACTCAAATATTTGCCGAGTGGGCGTAACTTCAGAAACGTTGCCTTATTGTTTTCCCCGTCTACACTAATCACAAATAAATGTATCATGAAGATAGCTTTTTAACTGCGAATTAATGAGACAGCTTGCAAGTGACTTCATTATTAAGTTTAACTAAAACATCCAAACTACGGGAACGGTGAATTCTGTGTTGTCATTTCAGGTTTCTTTTGCACATTCGATGGTTCGGAGAATATCTTTTATTGGCCACCATATACAGCAGGGCCTCTCAAACGCCCAAAATCTCACGGGTGCAAACTGAGGCGCAGAGTTCCTGTGCTCAGTGCATCGGTCCCACTCGGCTCGGCTCGGACCAACGCTTTGTCTCTGGGCTACTCGGTTAAGCTCGGCTCGGATTTGGAGCGCTACGGAGCAAGTGAGGAAGAGGGAGACAGGCGGAGCGAGCGAGACAGGCGTGGGGAAAGAGAGAGACAGCGCTATTGCTCCAAATCGAGGAGTGGGGGTCTGCACTCCGGTCAACCAAGCGAAGTCGTCTTTTGCACCGTGCACAGTGCATGTATCCTGAGAAGCCCTGATATACAGGGATATACGACAAGTGCCGTTCCATAACAATTGACCGTGATAAATTGGATCAGCACAATAATTAAAATGATGATAAGAATCTAACCTCTAAATCACATTATCCAGGTCCTTCTTGTTTGTTCTTCTTCACCTTTACTCACACTACTTCAGGGTCGTACTATATATGGATCAAACATAGGGCTGCGGCCGGATGCCTTTCCTAATGCTGCTAATGCAGTATGAGGGTTATTTCAGTGGTGGTTTGTAGAGTAAAATTTTGTACATAAATGTAGATTTGTATTAAGAAGAACAAGGAAAAAACCAGTCCACGAGTTAGATGAATTAATCGAACGTGATTGAAATCCCTGACCTGGAGGGAATCGAATCCCGGGCCCTCTAAAGTGAACTGAAGGCGCCTACTCTGACCATTCATCCAAGTTGCCAGACAATTTTCATCCAGATTAAAAGGTGGTTAGTAAATTTGTGTGGAGCGTGGCATTGTATGGAAGTGAAACATGGACGATAACTAGCTCAGAAAGAAAGAGAATAGAAGCTTTTGAAATGTGGTGTTACAGAAGAATGCTGAAGGTGAGATGGATAGATCGAATCACGAATGAAGAGATACTGAATCGAATTGGTGAGAGGAGATCGATTTGGCTAAATTTGACGAGAGGAAGAGATAGAATGATAGGACATATCTTAAGACACCCAGGACTTGTTCAGTTGGTTTTCGAAGGAAGTGTAGGTGGCAAGAACGGTAGGGGTAGACCAAGGTATGAATATGACAAACAGATTAGAGCAGATGTAGGATGCAATAGTTACGTAGAAATGAAAAGGTTAGCACAGGATAGGGTGGCATGCAGAGCTGCATCAAACCAGTCTATGGACTGATGACTCAAACAACAGCAAATTCATAACATTTTTGACCAGGTCTATTTTCCAACGGGCTCGAAAAGGACGTCCACGCCCACACCAATTAAAACCAAGCCAAACCCCATGGCACAGCAGCCCCGAAAGGCCATGGCCTACCAAGCGACTGCTGTTCAGCTCGATTGCCTGCATATTATGAGATGTCAAATTGTCAGCACGACGAATCCTCTCAGCCGTTATTCTTGGCTTCTTAGACCGGGGCCGCTATCTCACTCCTCATTTGTAATCACGTAGGCCGAGTGATCCTCGAACCAGCTCGGAGATCAGGAAAAAATCCCTGTTCGTGAATCAAACCCCAAGCCTTCGGGTAAGAGACAGGAACGCTACCCCCACACAGCGGGGCCGGCTCCACGCCCTTACCACACGTCTTAAATAACAGTTACGTTGTAAAAGCCACTTTCTCGGGGTCTAGCGATCATAAAACGCCAAATTCTGTGAAAAATAGATGTCAATTTTTAAAATGAAATACTCCCTACGCTCACACCATCATTCCATTTTTAATGAACTGAACTCAGACTAAACACAATGATTGCTTAGACTCCCAACTGATAAATACCTGTAACAAAGTATGTTAATTTATATACTTCGAGTTCACACAAAATAGAAATTGTGAGTTCAAGGGCTGGTCCTTCTAATTTTAACCATGATGATTCCCTGTATCATAGCTTTAATTACTGGGCAGCATTTTTTCTACATTTATATATTAATAGCCAATTCGAGTATGGTTCCAGAATATTGGACCCGCACGATATATATATATATATTTACAATTGGTTTTACATGGCCAACTCATCCGGTTTGGGTCGTTGTGTTCGGCTTAACACACATCTCCACTTACCTTAAACACTTCACGCTATAAATCACCAAAGAAGCAGACAATAGCGGATGGGAGTCAAAAACGACACCCGGCAGCATAACATGACTTAATTCACACAGTGCCGACCTCACGTTCTTGGAAACTGACAGAAATAAGAAGAAGGTGAAAAATTTCATAATTTAGTCGGTAGTGAAAAAAAGGCAGTGAGCTTCTGCTGTCCCATTTTAGTGTGTCGCTTACGAGCAGCGCGATCTCACATCCACTTTAACGTTACATGTTCATTTGGCAATGTTTCGGATTGACTCTCGAAATAAACCATCAATTTCTCTATGTTTACTACTGCTTCTGTGTGGGTCATAACCACAGCTGGTTCATCAACACTGTCTGAATCCGAATCCTCTTCATTTTCAGTAATACTGCAAGATGCAACAATGTCTTCCTCTGCAATCGGTTCATAACGTCCGTCATGGTCGATTTGCAACCAATTGTCAATGTCTTCTTCATCAACATCGGAACAGCCATACATATTTTAAAAAATGTCTATAAAATCTTCTTCCACACTTATTTTTCTTCTTCTTCAATCTAGTTTTCTGGCAAGTCACATATACCAGGCCACAACTTTTTCCATTACTTTATCAAAGTTTCTCTTTCAACCTGGTCCCAAGCTTCCGTAATACTTTAAAGGATTTCAGCACCTCTACCACACCTTGCTCTCCTTCGTTCTCTACCAGTTGACTCACCGTTTGCCCTTTGCACACATTTTTATTTTTTCTAGAATTCCTTGGTCCATCGGTTGAACAAGAGAAGTTACATTAGGTGGTAAAAACATCACTGAAATATCATCTTTGGTTAGTTCATTGACAGATGGATGCGAAGGTGCATTGTCAATCAGCAAAACTGCCTTGTCGGGAAGGCCACACTTCGGCACGAAATTCTGGAAAAGTCATTGTTTGAAAATGTCACTAACCATCCAACACTTTTCTGTACGCTGTAAACGACAGGCAATGAATCTCGCTTCACATTTTTCAATGCGCGGAGGTTTTTAGACTTCCCTATTATAAGGAGAGGAAGTTTGTGCTTTCCTGACGCATTACTGCAGGCCATTATAGTGAGGCGGTCTTTCCCTTTTTTATACACTTTCGCTGAATCTTCTACTTTTGAGTCTAACGTTTTACTCGACAACATCCGGTAAAATAAACCGGATTCATCGGCATTGTAAACTTGATTTGTCGCCAATGCTTCCTTTTCAATAAAGTCTTCAAACTCTTTTTTAAATCTTTCTGCCACTTCAACATCACCTGACAAGCTTTCCCCAGTGATTGTAAGTGGACGAACTCCATGCCATTTTTTTCCATCTGTAAAACTTGGATCTCCATGGGGCAACTCTTTGTTTAAACTCAGTGGTTTCTGTTGGATGCTGAGTCCAGAAATAGGCAAACCACGTTCTCTTTCAGCACAATGCTTTATCCAAAGTTTCTAGTTTAGCAGTTTTTGCTTTACAGCGATTATGCAAACTCTCCTTAGGAATCATCTTGAAACAAAAGTCTTCAATGCGTTTTCTGTTCCTTTCCAATCACATTCGGTCGATGTTCCTGCTCCAAACTCAGCAGCAATGTTCTTTAACCATTCTTCCTTATCAACTCTTGACAATGTTTTTCATAGCCACAATAGCTTTACGTTTCGCCGCCATCGCGGACAACGAGCAAAGAAATAGCACAACGATATTGTACCTCGACCGTGACGCTAGGAAAACTCGCAAACACTACCGAGATTGCAGCGCAACTGAGGGACGTTGTTTCTTGGTCAATGTCAAGTGCGTGGCGCGGGTGGGGGAAGGAGAGGGTGGATTTGCCTGTCTGCTGCGTAGCAACAGCAGGTGGGGTGAGTGCAATGAACTCGCCCGCTGGCAAGATAATTCGAGTAATGTACCTACTGAGAATAGAAATTTATCTTCTGTAAAACAAGTGTTCATTTACTACGCTAAACAACATAATATCATTTTCAAAACTAGTCCGGGTTATCTGGTCGTCCGGGTTAAAGAGGTCCGGGCTAACGAGGTTTACTGTACACATAAATACCAATTCCGATTATTAAGCATATGCACTATGTTTTCCCCCATCTTCTTAATAAATGAAATGTTGTTGTTGTGTTGTTGCTGTAACCTATGGCTTTATTGGGAAGCCACTATAATACAAAATTGACATCTCTAGAAAACAGTAACATACAAATAACATTAATAAAATACAGATGTATTAGAGAACAGAGTCTTGTTTCATCTTGATCCTGCCTGTCCAGTATAGGGCTTGTAAATTGCCATGTTTTTGCTGGGTTGGGTTGAGTCCTGTGCACTGAAGTAGGTGTTTCGAATCCATCACTGATCCAGTAATTTCGCAGATGGTGTAGTTTTCCGTCGAGTATATTTTGATTCTAACTACATGTGCAGCTAAGCAGTCATGTTCTGTTTCCAATCTGAAGAACGTCACTCCTTCTTTCTTCGAATTGCTTTTATTTTTGTCCCATATGTAATTTTTTCATATCGTCATCGTAGTAAATTGTTTCGTTTTTTCTTCCATTCTTCAAGAGTTGCCAACGGCCGTAGATGTGCTGAAACACTGGATCCCGTGAGATCTCCGAAGTTAAGCAACATTGGAACATTGGGCGTGGTCAAGGTTTGGATGGGTTGCCACGCGCTGTTGGTGGCGGTTAAGGGAAGGGAGGAGCGGAAAGGAACTGGCCACACTACCGTACGTAAACTCCGGCTCAGGCACACCTCTGCGGAGGTTCGGACCTGCCTTCGGGCAGAATATACCCTTACCTTACCTTTCAACAGTTTTATTGGCGATTATATTCTTGAATGAGTTAGCTGACAGAGGTTTTTTTTTTTGCTAGTTTATCTGCCAGTTCGTTGCCTTTTACTCCTACATGTGCGGGAATCCATTGTAAAGAGCTTTCTCTTTAAAGATTTAAATTTTGTTAGTAGATGTTTAATGTATTGAATTATGAATAGAGTTTGCTATCTGAGGATACTGCTTTTATAGCAGCTAGATAATCGGTGAGTAGGGCTGCTTTTTCAAATGAACTGACTCTTGAAATCAGATTTTGTAGGCCAGGAGAGATGGCTTCTATTTCCCTTTCGAACTTGTTATGATATCTACCTACTGGAGTATATTGTGAGAATAATTGGCAGAAATGTGGTTCATATAAAAAGTAAATTTGTTGACATTTATTCCTAAGTCAATATCTACATACAATTCATACTGGCGGGCTGACAAATACCATACATTCACCATACCTTCAACCTTAACATTTTGTTTCTTTAATGTGATACGAAGTCAGATTCAAGTTTGTCAAGCAGTTCGACTGAATGCATGATGATTAAAGAAAAATGCACTGGACTTTCCGAAGAGCCTAGTTCTTCAATGTGCCTTCCTGTACGTTCGCAATGTGTGTGTGTTATCAAATTACTTGCCACAACTCTCCGTATGCGATGACTCGACATCGGATTTGTACTCAAATGCAGATTTTGTTTGCCGATATATAGGCCACCGAAACCTACAAGAAAGTGCATTTGAAGGAGATATTGGACTAATTATTAAGTTTAATAGTGCACATCCATATTAATATTTGCATATATTTGAGATGATTGCTGACATTTCAAATTTCGGATTTATTGTGCATGTTTTAGACTTTTATTATGCATATCTTAAAGTGTTTTACAAGCAGTCTTCTACAAAATGTAAATGTAATGCCGTGAACTCTTTCGGCAATGAAATGGTTCAAAGTGGACTGCCACTTATCAAGATATACTTGCAAATCATGCCAGAATCAATGGAGAAGCTTAATACACGTTCATTACGTCTTGGTGGTTCGCTGGATATTTTGAAGAATGTGAAGCGGGAAATGGGATGTATCCCAGGAAACCTTGGACTCCGTCTGCAGACAAAATATCGTGATGTCCTTAAATGGATTCCGGGCTACGACATCACGGCAGCTATAAACAAATATTTGGCTGGTACTGATAATGTGGATCTACCAGAATGTTTAACACTTACACACGCTCCCGAATTCAGTAATGGGCTGTCACTTTTTTTTTTTTTTTTTTTTTTTTTGCTATTTGCTTTATATCGCACCGACACAGATAGATTTTATGGCGACGATGGAATAGGAAAGGCCTAGGAATGGGAAGGAAGCGGCCGTCGCCTTAATTAAGGTACAACCCCAGCACTTGCCTGGTGTGAAAAATGGGAAACCACGGAAAAACCATCATCAGGGCTATCGACAGTGGGGTTCGAACCCACTATCTCCCGGATGCAAGCTCACAGCTGCACGCCCCTGACCGCACGGCCAACTCGCCCGGTGCCTGTTACATTCATAGATGTAGAGAGCTCATTCTCCGCATTGAAACTAGTTTTAACAGATAAACGCCACAGATTTAAATCAGATGATTGTTGTAGTGTACTACAAAGAAATGGGCAGAACAACTAGGATGTGCTGTGTAAAATGAAAGAGTAATTTGTATTTAAGTGTGTTTCTTCACGTGTGTGGTATTTTACACGGTTTTCTCAAAAGCTTACTAATCGATTTGTCATGTGTATTAATTAACACACTCTCTTTTATCTAGGTGAAGTGTGCATATTGTTTTAGCAGTGAACATTGGCAGGGTGATACGTCTCACAAACTATGCATACTTCATACTTTAATAAAAACTATGCACGGATTGTTTTTACTAGAGGAGGAGGCTAGGTTGTTATTAGTGTGATTATTTTTTATTTTTCATTCAGTGTTTATTCATATCATGATTTTATGTATTGATGTGAGTGAATCAGGTGTGTCTAGTAAAAGAATGTTAGGTTCGCATTCCATACAAGTGTTAAATAGCATGAAAATAAGTGCATACTTTAATGCATATTTCACCACATCTTGCAGCATAGTTTCATGCTTGTGTTGGTGATTTATACTGCGTATAAATCCGATGTATAGCGATGACATAGCCCAATCATTATCATTTGATTCTGATGTGATGGGCAGTTATCGCCTCTCTGCCTGAACCTGTAACACACACTGTGTCGGCTAATGAAATTAGTGAGAGTGTTGTCCTGTTTGCTCCGTTACAGGTGGAAATGTTTGTATTTGATTACTCTGTAGTAGAGCTACATTTAGCGTTTTTCGCTCAGGGTGATATAAATGAATGGTAATGTCACCCTTTGAGTTCATTCACAGGGGTGTGTTTTATTTTAGCATTCGTTTATAACGGGACTGTGATAATGATATTCACTCCAGCGCTGTTCGTTACTCGCTGTCATTTTGTTGCCCTTCTGTTCCAGAGACCAAAGATTAGTGGTGTGTATCTTGGGTCTTCAGCCCGAAGGCTATCAGATCTTCAACATTTCCAACATTAGTTGCCAAACATGGACTAAGCGTCATTTATTTATTTATTTATTTATTTATTTATTTATTTATTTATTTATTTATTTATTTATTTATTTAGCGTATGATGCTAGAGTTGACAATCAACTCTATGTACACGATCTTGACAAACACAAAACAGATATACAATCAACTCTAGATATACCTTAAATATATATATATATATATATATATATATATATATATATATATATGCACAAATTTCACATTACAAAGGTTATTGCGGAGGGCTTTCAGTCTCCTACAGGTGAATGTCCAGCTCTTCCAACCAAGAAAGAGCCTCAGGGGTCACACGATGTATGTTCTCGATGGAACTAGCAAAAGCTCGCAGAGGGGAATCCTTCAGAATGAGCACGATGGTTTGCACTTCACCACCACAGCCACAAGCTCCATTAATGCAGAGCAGAAGCAGCGTATCCTGTTCAGTGTGGTCCAGGTAGAGTGAGGAAGGTTGAAACCAGGCAACTTTGTAGTTGGATTCCTGATGTTGGCAATGGCGCGGGGGTGTGATTGGCGTCACTGAAGAGGCATCACGGAAAAATGATGAGAGATGTAGATTTCCGTCGCTTTCCTGGTATGAAAATCGAACAATGAACTTCGCCAGGGGAGGGATTTGAACATGGACCTCCGAGTGACACGATCGCGCCATAATGTGTGAGCTACGGTAAACTGACTGAAATCAATGATATGTTCGATGCTGATATCTCGGCATAGGTATCTGCTAATAGCCCCGCTGGGTCGGGGTAGCGTTCCTGCCTCTCACCCGGAGGCCCCAAATTCGATTCCCGCAGAGGCCAGGTATTTTTATCTGGATCTGAGGACTGCTCCGAGGTCCACTTAGCATACGGGATTGCAATTCAGGAGGTATCTGACGGTGAGACAGCGGCTCCGGTCTAGAAATCCAAGAATAACGGCCGAGAGGATTCACCGTACCGTTCACACGACACCTCGTAATCTGCAAGCTTTTGGGCTGAGCAGCGGTCACTTGGTACGCCACGGCCAGTCGGGGCTGTTGCGCCATGAGGTTTGGATTGGTAGCTGCTGGACGGCCACATGCCTACAGTACAGTAAACTAGGAACTGACATTGCAATTGGAGCCTATTTCGATTGGTGCTCTCAAGCCGGTCTTAAGCCACGTGCAGATTTAGCAACACCGCATTGTAAAGCCCATTGAAATTCACCCGCGAAACGATCTGATTGACTAGGAAATCGAGATGGCTGAAAAATAACGTAGCAGTTACTTTGTCACAGTTACATGCTTGTCACTGTTACAAACGTAACGAGTACAAAAAATAACAGGTTACCAAGTAACGACAACAGAATAACGTACTAGTGAAAACAGTAACTGGGAAGCGGGACCTGTCACTAGTAGCAGCTTACAGACACAGAATGTGACCTTCAGAGTTCAGAGAGTTCCAAGTGAGACCGCTTTCGTAGGATATTGCTTTAAGTCAAATATACTACAGTGTATAATATACTCTATAGTGTATTCGTTTAAGTTGCTGCTGCCATCTGGTAACTACAGTGTAAACTGTTATGACGTATTCAACTTCTCAGGAGTAATCGTTGACTCAGGGCGCAGGGCTACCTACATTATAATATTATTATACATTTCACCTGTATAATATTTCTTGTACCACAAATAAATATAGTATGCTAACTTTCCATACTAATACTATAGATAACATATTATACCTAACATAACTATACTTCATTTTACTTAATAAATCCTCTTGTACCGGGATTTGGCACGCAGATCATCATGTTTCCTTGTCTTCTATCCTTGATCGGGGCACTGTCAAACTCACTCCTCTACATTTCATAAACGACGCTATGTTGTCTTCTCATTCCATTCGTTGTCTGCCTCTCGTTAACTTTATAGCAAATAGGAATGCCTGTTTTTCTGCACCTATGTTCATCAATGTAGTGATGCGTGCGCGAATGTGCGAGTGAATGAATGGGACTTCGCAACACAGTTGTAAGGAGACCAGCTTGAAGCCGTGACCAATAAAAGGTGAGTAACGTTGAACGTTACTTTTAAATGTTTCTTTTCACAGTTAATTTATTGTAGTAGTGACAGATAAAGCAGTTACAAAAAAATAACCGTTTGTCACTCCTCTACTAGGAATGATCTTCACTGCGGTAATTACAAACGGAATGTAAATAAAGGGTACAGATCTCTTCACATGGTTATGAGGGTACTTATGGGTTTAGTAAGGATGTAAAAGAAAGAGCATATAAGTCTCTGGTAAGATCCCAACTGGAGTATGGCTCCAGTGTATAAGATCCTCACTAGGATTATTTGCTTCGAGAATCAATGAATGAATGAATGAATGAATGAATGAATGAATGAATGAAAATTCACAGCCTGTTTCCAGTCTTTCGACCGGGTCAGGAATGGAATGAATGAATCCCCATCTAGCGACGAGGATAGGAATTGTGCCGGCTGCCGAAGCCTATCGCACTCCTCTGGGGCAATAATTAATGAATGACAGATGAAATAAAATCATATTGGAGAGTGTTGTTGGAATGAAATATGACAGGGAAAACCGGAGTACCCGGAAAAAGCAGCTCAATTTTTCTGGATGTTTTCTCACAAAAGAGTACGGTTACGAAAATGTTGCAAAGATTGGACTGGGAAGGCTTTGGGAGAAAGGAGACGAGCTGTTCGACTAAGTGGTATGTTCCGAGCTGTCAGTGGAGATATGGCGTGGAATGACATTAGTAGACGAATAAGTTTAAGTGATGTTTTTAAAAGTGGGAAAGATCACAATATGAGGATTAAGAGGACAAATTAGGGCAAATCTTCATTAATAGGAAGAGGAATTAGGGGTTGGAATAATTTTCCAAGGCAGACGTTCAATAAATGTCCAGATTCTTTGTAATTGTTTAAGGAAAGACTAAGTAAAAAGCAGATACGAAATCTGACACCTGGGTGAGTGCCCTAAATGCAGATCAGTGGTGATTGATTGATTGATTGATTGATTGATTGATTGATTGATTGATTGATTGATTGATTGATTGATTGATTGATTGATTGATTGATTGATAGATTGATTGATTGATTGATTGATTGATTGATTGATTGATTGATTGATTGATTGATCAGCTGGTAAAATGACAACGGTGCGAGATATCGATTTTTCAAATAATGTTTGTTTTAGCCCCTCACGCTCATACACCCGGTTCACGTTTTATCCGACCACCTTAAATAGGGACAGACAAAGATTATAACTTCAAATGGGAACAGTCAAGAATATTAATAGTTGCAGAAAACAAGAATGAGCACATGACATTGTATCCCCCTCAAATTATATATACAGTAGAGTCTCGTTAATCCGAACTAATTGGGACCGGAGTCTGTTCGGATTACGACATTTTCGGATTAACCGGAAAATGCTTTCTAATAATAATGTTATTGTTTTTAAGTCCCGCTAACTACTTTTACGGTTTCCGGAAACGCCTAGGTGCCGGGATTTTCTCCCGCAGGAGTTCTTTTACATGTCAGTAAATCTACTTACACGAGGCTGATGTATTTGAGCACCTTCAAATAACTCCGGACTGAGTCAGGATCGAACCTGCCAAGTTGGGGTCAGAAGGCCAGGGCCTCAACAGTCTGAGGAAAATAGTTTCTACAATACTGTACAGTACATACTGTAATTTGAAATGTCCATTCTTTAGCAGTTCATTAATAAAATCTATATATATAAAATAACTTGTCCTGACTGACTGACTGATTCATCATCGCCGAGCCAAAACTACTGGACATAAAGAAATGAAATTTTGGGGATAGATTCATATTAAGATGTAGGTGCTCGCTAAGAGAGGATTTTTGGATATTCCTTCGCTAAGGGGGTGAAAAGGGGGGTGAAATTTTAAAATGAGTGTATCTATATCTCAAAACTTTAAAAGTTTACAGATGTAAAAATTGGTATGTAGAATCTTCTTTAAAAATAAGGAAACACGTATTTTTTATTTTTCAGAAAATGCCAATAGGAGGGGTGAAAAAGGGTGAAAATGGGGAAAAAATGGGTTGAATGCCTTTAATCAGGATACCGGTACTTATATCTCAGAAACTGAAGATGTTACAGACCTGAAAATTGGTACTTTTGATCTCTTTTAAAAATAAAGAAACACGTAATTTTTTGTTTTTGGAAAATCCAATTAATGGGAGGGTGAAAAAAACTTTTAAAGTTTGCAGATGTAAAAATTGATATTTAGAATCTACATTAAAAATAAAGAAACACGTATTTTTTTGTTTTCGGAAAATCGCAATAAGAATCGTGAAAAGGGGTGAAAAAGGGGTTGAATGCCTTTCATGAGGCTACTTATATCTCAGAACCTGAAGATATTACAGACCTGAAAATTGATGTTTGGGATCTCTTTTAAAAATAAAGAAACACGTATTTTTTGCTTTTGGAAAATCCAATTAATGGGGGGGTGAAAAGGGGGTGATTTTTTAAAAATGAGTGTATCTATATCTCAAAACTTTTAAAGTGTATGGATGTAAAAATTGGTATTTATAATCTCCTTTAAAAATAAAGAAACGCATATTCTTTTGTTTTCGGAAAATCCCAATAGGAAGGGTGTAAAAGGGTGAATAATGGGTTGAATGCCTTTAATGAGGCTACTTATATTTCAGGACCTGAAGATATTACAGACCTGAAAATTGGTATGTGGGATCTACATTAAAAGTAAGGAAACACGTATTTTTTCGTTTTTTGAGGATCCAAATACTGGGGGGTGAAAGTGGGGGGTGAATTTTTAAAAATGAGTGTGTTTACATCTTAAAACTTTAAAATTTACAGATGTAAAAATTGGTAGTTAGAATCTCCTCTAAAAATAAAGGAAAACGTATTTTTTTGTTTCCTGTAAATCCCAATAGGAGGGGTGTAAAAGGGTGAAAAATGGGTTGAATGCCTTTAATGAGGATACTTATATTTCAGAACCTGAAGATATTACAGAAATGAAAATTTGTATATGGGACCTCCTTTAAAAATAAAGAAACACGTATTTTTTAGTTTTTGGAAAATCCAATTAATGGCGGTTAAACAGGAGTGACAAATTGGGGTGAATTTTTTGAAAGACTATATGTACAGAATATCTTGGAAACGTAAAATGTTACAGACGTAAAAAGTGGGTGTTTGGAATCTCCTGTAAATGTAAAGAAACATAGGTGATTTGTTTTTGGAACCTCCTCCTAAGGGGAACTCAAATTGGGTGAAATTTTAAAATGAGAATTTTTACAGTATATCTAAAAAACTTAACATGTTACAGAAGTGAAAAATGGTATTTTTATCTCTATTAAACATAACGAATCGTGTACTTTTAGTTTTCGGAAATACCACTTGGGTGGTGGGGGGTGGGTAAAAGTGACTGAAAATGGTGTTGAATTCGTTTAATTAGGCTACTGATATCTCAAAAATGAAGATGTTACAGACGTGAAATTTGATATTTTCAATCTGCTTTAAAAGTAAAGAAACACGTATTCTCGGAAAATCCAATGAGGGGGGGGGGGTGAAAGTATTGAAAATTTAATTGACTTAATTGTATGAGAATGCATACATCTAATAAAAACGAAAGTTGTTACAGACGTGAAAGTTCGTATTTAGATCTCCTTTAAAAACAAAGAAAAACGCGTTTTGGTGGGGAAAGCATCTTGGAGGGTGGGAGTGTAAAGGAGTTGAATTCCTTTCATGACGACACATAAATCAAAAGCTGAAGAAGTTAGAGTCGTGATAATTGGTATTTAGAAGATCTTTTACTATTAAAGAAGCAAGTATTTTTTGCGGGAAATTTCACTTGGGGGGGGGGGGGAGTAGTGTGAGATGAAGTGAAAAAAATAAATTATTTTTATGGGGATACTTATATATCAAAACTGATGGCAATAGACGTGAACATTGGTGTTTGGAATCTCCTTCAAACATAAAGAAACAAGCCTTCTTTTAATTTTTTTGTGGGGGGGGCGGGTTGGCGGTGGGGTGTAGAAGGAGGTGAACCCATTGATTTTACTGTTCTTAATGTACTTATAAGTATCCTCCGTTGCTCAGGCGGCAGCGCGCGGGCCTCTCTCACAGCTGGGTTCCGTGGTTCAAATCCCGGTCACTCTATGTGACATTCGTGCTGGAATAAACGGAGGTGGGACAGGTTTCTCTCCGGATACTCCGGTTTTCCCTGTCATCAGCCTTCCCAGCAACACATAATAATAATAATAATAATAATAATAATAATAATAATAATAATAATAATAATAATAATAATGTTCCGGACCGTCGTCAAATGTGCGGATCGCGCTGGGAACGGCTCCTGGACGGGTAATGACTAAGAATGCAGTCCGGCCGCGGGTTCAGTGCCGCCAAAGCACCCAATATGACACCACGCCGGATCTCCTGAAGTATTTTATACATATTAAAATGATTATAGGAAAAGATGGCAAAGATTTACGGAGCCAACTGACCGGGAGGAATACCTGAGCCTAGCCCGGGAAGTACGAAATCGATTGCTGGAAAGGAAGATTGAAAATGGGAGAAAACGTGCCGTAATCTAATAGAAAACGAGTCAGATCGGGAATTTTCGTGGATTCTCACAGAAAACGAGTCAGATCGCGAATTTCGGTGGATTATATATCTAAAACAATAAGCATTCAATTATAAATTTCAGTACAATACCGTAGCGAAGCACGGGTATCTTGCTAGTATTGTATAAAATTACAGTAGGGTAGTTAAGAATCCGTAGAGGAGAAAACGGCAATAAAAATTACTAGCGCGTAGATGGAAGCTGACTGTTATCAATTACAAACAGACCAAGAAATTGTAGCTATGGTGGAGAAAGAATCTGGAGTTGATGAGGAACAGTGACGACGAAGATGACCACAATGAACGACTAGTGTCACATTCAGATGCCGCGGCCGTCTTAGAACTTGCCGTACGCTACGTCGGGCAACACTCCGCTGCTACGCCCACTGATGTGATGTTTATGAGATGCTGGTTTAACACTGCATCTTCGAGTAGGTTCCAACTACTACGGCAAAAGAAACTAACAGACTTTGTAAAGATAAACGACCAGTGATTGTTGGTTTATGATGTGTATATACTCCTGTTTACATTAAGTAATTCTAGTAAAATATGACTAGTAAAATGCAAGTGAATCTTCATTCTATAATATGTTCTTTAATTTCAATAATGAGATTTTTAAAAATTGAATATTTCAGTTCGGATTAACGGGGTTCGGATTAACTGATTTAACTGATTATCAGACTATTTTAATTGCTCCCTATTTAGATACAAAACATGTGGATATCCACACCAAACATTGTACAGTATCTGTAGGTTCAATTGTTTCTAAGGAAAATGTACCTGTGAGGAAATACAATAAAATTTGCTCTTTCTTATTCTGAGCCACTGCTCATTGTTTCAATTATTTTGTACGGTTTATAGACTTCGTCCTGGCAAACAGACAGAGACGCACTAAAGATCTGCCAAATAAAAATGCAGAGGTAGATCTTGGGCGTCACCTCGAAGGGTATACAAAGCAACAGCCCTCGTCTGACAAATTATTACAATAAATGCAAAACACAAACTGTTCTCTTGAGTACAGAGATAGAATGATTTATATCTTGCTTCCAAAATTCCAAGTCATTCATTTGAAGTACCCAGAAGGGAGGGAGGAAATGAAGTGAAACTTCACATGTAGAGAGGATATGTGATGTCATTTCAAGTGATTACAAAACCGAGTCAAATTTACAAAGAACTTATCAGTACGACTTAGAACCCCCTCTGGCCTGGATGCATCCACTGATTCGGTTGGGAACGGTGTCAAAGCCGTTGTGCCCTCTCCTAAGGCAAGCTGGCTTACAACCGTCGTAACTGGTCATTGATATCCTGAATACTAACACTGGGACGGAGTTCACGTTCGAGCTGGTCCCATACATGTTCTGTCGGGGACAGATCTGGGGATCTCTATGAATTGTCTGTGTGATGTTGAGGGTACTCTCGTGGCCAGCAAGATCCCCAGATCTCTACCCGATAGAACATGTGTGGGACCAGCTCGGACGTCAAATCCGTCCTACTACCAGTATCCAGGACATCAAGGACCAGGTTGTGAGCCAGCTTGCCTCAGGAGAGGCTACAACGGCTTCATGACACCCTTCCCAACCGAATCAGTCGATGCATCCAGACCAGGGTGAGTGCAACGTCATACTAATACGTGGGCTCGAACATCCAAGTTCTTTGTAAATTTGATGTAATCACTCATATACATCTCAACCCTTTAAGATTCATTTCATTTCCTTCTGCCTTTCTAGGGGCTTAATTTTTTTAGGCAGTGTATTTAAGGACTTTTTTTGCTAGATGCTTTACGTCGCACCGACACAGATAGGTCTTATGGCGACGATGGGACAGGG
Organism: Anabrus simplex; assembly: GCF_040414725.1. NCBI lineage: Eukaryota > Metazoa > Arthropoda > Insecta > Orthoptera > Tettigoniidae > Anabrus > Anabrus simplex. Next base: position 274,012,281 of record NC_090271.1, read on the forward strand.
AAGGGCTAGGAGTGGGGAAGGAAGTGGCCGTGGCCTTAATTAAGGTACAGCCCCAGCATTTTCCTGGTGTAAAAATGGGAAACCACGGAAAACCATTTTCAGGGCTGCCGACATTGGGATTCGAGCTTACTATCTCCCGGATACAAGCTCACACCCACGCGCCCCTAACCGCATGGCCAACTCGCCCGGTCTGAATTGTTCCGAACTGCAGTAAACAAAGATATGATTACCGTGTAGACCGCCAACATTTTGACTTGAAGAGAAAGGTAACCCGTGAATAAGCATTCCTTATGGTACTTTTAAGGATTATTTGATTCGATAACCTGACGTTGACATCATCTTTTACAAGTCAAATATAAATACAGCCTTATTCATTTGCTCTGCATATCATGTACGGATGGCAGTGAAATGTTAATCACAGTTGCAATACTACACAATAAATATGTCCTGTGAAAATTTACTACACTATCACAACTGTCTCATTGTGCTTGAATATGCATGAACACTATTGGATATAGTTATCTTATTTGCGCATTATATATTCTAAAATGTGGGAATTTAGCAATGATTTAAATAATCATTTAATCAGGCTTAGTCATGTTGGAAGCCAATATTAACACATGTGATAAAACGCGTTCAATATTCTGTAATGAAATGTTCCAAACATCATTCATTATTTTCCACTCAGTAAAAATATTAGTGGGTAACTCAAAGACTTGGTTTGCTTTGACCGTGGTTATTAAAAAACCTTTTTACTGAAGATTAAACAGGGTTATTAGTATAGAATCCACATACAAAAATAACTGGATTCGTTAGCCTGTTAATATAATCCTCACATAGACCGCATATTGGAGGTTTCGACGTGTAAATCGTTCAGAGAGTCAGGTTCACTACTCTTTGACTAGTGATGCGTACAGTTTGCCCTCAATAATCAGCTGAAGCTTGAGCCGAATCCGGCGCGATTGAGAATAAAACAAAGGACAGGTTCAATATTTCCACACATTTGCCGGAGAAAGAGTGAGATCGACTGGTTTGTGACCTCTTTGATTGATTTACATTGTATTTAAAACATTAAATCCGATCCTAATAACTCTTACTACAGCATTATGTCAAACGTTTCAGATGCATTATCCGCCTCTACTGATAAGACTTAGATTTGGATTTACTTCGTAGAACCGGGCTAGGGACTCAGACAGTTGAGGCGCTCACCTTCTGAACCCAACTTCGTAGTTTCGATCTTGGCTCAGTCCGGTGGTATTTGAAGGTGCTTTAATACGTCAACCCCATGTCGGTAGATTTATTAGCACGTAAAAGAACCTTGAGGGACAAAATTCCGGCACATCGACGTCTCCGAAAACCATCAATAGTACAATGTAAACCATTATTATTATTATTATTATTATTATTATTATTATTATTATTATTATTGCTATATATCCAAGTACAAACCGTATTTTACACATGAAATATTAGGGCTATAGGTAATAAAACTATATTAATACATAAAATAACCAAAAACAAAACTGGAACGACATCTAAATAAACTGGAGAAATTTAGCAAACGCATAACAACAGCAACATTGTTGTATATAAATAAAACATGTCCGCCTCTGTGCTATAGTGGTTTCTGAAATTATCAGCCACCCCTGGAGACCCAGCTTCAATTCCCGACTCTACCACGAAAATTTTATAAACGGTACGAGGACTGGAACCGGGTCCATTCAGCCTCGGGAGGGGGTTCAATTCCCGCCTCAGCCGTCCTCGAACTGGTTTTCCGTGGTTTCCCACTTCTCCTCCAGGAAAATGACGGTATGATTCTTAACTAAGGCCACGGCCACTTTCCTCCCTTTTCATTGTCTATTCCTTCCATTCTTCCCATCCCCCCACAAGGCCTCTGTTCAGCATAGCAGGTGAGGCCTCTTCGGCGAGGTACTGGACCTCTTCCCCAGTTATATCCAGGAGAATATAAGAGGAATTGTCTTTCAATACAAAATTAAATGGAATAACTAAAAGTATGTATGGGACCGGTTTCGACTCTTGCGTAGGGTCATCTTCAGCCTCGTAATTTAAAATCGGCAAGTTAATAAAAGTACACAAAACATTTTAAACCTAGAAAGAAACATAAAACACAGAGCTTAAAAACACTTTAAATTACTATATGTCAGTTGTATACCCCGACGCAAAATCTCACGATCAAGGACACTGCCCTTGAGGCGGTAGATCTGGGATCCCTCGCTGAGTCCAAGGGAGAAACCACCCCTGCATGGCAAACGGATTTAGAAAGAAAGAGAGAAAGAATGATATAAAATGTTAAAAGGTGCCGGTAGTTGATATTGTATATCACAAATATTTAACTGAATTAGTAATTAATATCTACTTCTTTAAAAAAATAGGACAGTTTGTGTCATTTCACAGGCACAGGAGTAGGGTTTCTGGATATTGATTATAAACCTCTCAAAATATTATCCAAATTTTCCATGTCCTGACATAAACTGTGTTAAAATATGGTAATGTGATCTATATTTCAGTCTATGCTGAATCACAGGAAAGAACAAATTCGTTGTAAGCTGACTTCTTGAGCTACTTGTCCATAGATTATTCCATATACAGTATTATCCGTATACGTTTTCAGTTCATTTTTAACAAATGACATAGGGCACTTGTCATATATTAACAGAGAGTCAAGGGTGGTTGCAAGTTGATCAGCTCTCTCGTCGCCATCTGCGCTGTTATGACCTCATACCCATTTCATGCAAATAGATATGCTTGCTGTAGTCGAATACATGTGATGTTTTATTAACAGAAATCGCATGTAAACTGTATTTGTCTTGAATTACATTCAAAGCAGCCTGATAATCATTCAATATACGTGCATCACAATCGTGACTGTTATTATTATTATTATTATTATTATTATTATTATTATTATTATTATTATTATTATTATTATTATTATTATTATTATTATTATTATTATTATTGTCCGACTCGTTGGCTGAATGGTCAGCGCACTGGCCTTCGGTTCAGAGGGTCCCGGGTTCGATTCCCGGCCGGGTCGGGGATTTTAATCGCTTCTGATTAATTCTTCTGGCTCGGGGACTGGGTGTATATGTCCGTTCCAACACTCTCCTCATCATATTCAGACAACATACTACACTAACAACCACCACAGAAACATGCAATAGTGCTTACATCCCTCCATAGAGGGTTGCGTCAGGAAGGGCATCCGGCCGTAAAACAGGGCCAAATCCACATGTGCGACGCAGTTCGCACCCGCAACCCCACAGGTGTGGGAAAAAGCGGCAGGAAACGAAGATTATTATTATTATTATTATTATTATTATTATTATTATTATTATTATTATTATTATTATTATTATTATTATTATTATTACTGCGTATAAATGTTCTAATAGGCATTGGTACTTATTGGCTCCATATAGGCCAACACACAATCAACGTGTAACACAGGTTGCCTTGGCTGAATGGTCAACGTAGTGGTCTTCGGATTATAGGGCCTCGGGTTCGATTCCTGCATCTATTAACTTCTAACTTGGGGACTCCTCATCTACACACAACAGAATTCTCTACCAACCATGATAGAAACACGTTCTAGTTGGAAATTACAAAGCTCAACGATGGGCTGCCGTCAGGTTGGGCATCAGATAGTAAAAATGGGCCGTAGAAAGGTGTGGAGAGTTAAGTGGCGGTAACAGAAAGAGAAGAAGAATGTAAAACAGGGATGAACAAGCCTCAAACATAGCTGATATAATAGGTCGCACTAATTCAATTATTTAATGCTTATGGGATGGTAAGCCAGTCCCGCGATGTACGGATAGCATGCCCCTTACCCGGAGGCTACCTTCTAGATTCCCGGCCAGGTCAGGAAATTTTACCTGGATCCGAGGGCTGGTTCGAGGCCAACTCAGCCTACGTTAGTAGAACTGAGAAGCTATCTGACGGTGAGATGGCGGCCCCGGTCTAGAAAGCTAAGAATAACGGGCGAGAGGATTCATCGTGCTGATTACACGACAACTCGTAATCCGCAGGCCTTCGAGCTGAGCAGTGGTTGCCTGGTAGGCCTTGGGGATTGTTGAGCTATAGAATTTTTTAAGTTATATGATACGGGGTAATAAATTAATTAACGAATGCGTAAGTGGCCACAGGTCCTTATTTACGGGCTGCACAATTAAGAATTCCTCACTTAGACCTAAATACGGCCGTCTACTAGCAACAATGTTTTTGTTATTGATATCTATATCCCGAGAGCTAAATAATATAGATTTCGTCAACTAAGAACAAAATACATTCGGAACCAGACTGCTCGGGATAGAAAGCCAAGAGCAATAGCCGAGGGAATTCGTCGTGTCGATCACACGACACCTCGTAATCTGCAGGCATTCGTTCTGAGCAGCGGTCGCTTGATAGGCCATGGCCTTTCGGAGGATACGAATGAGAAACGTACCTCAGCGGTGATCTATGCTTTTCTGTATTCTATTCGCTTTGCATGATCCATATTTAATAATAATAATAATAATAATAATAATAATAATAAAGTGCACAACATGCATAACAGGCACAACCACAAAACCAATTAATCAGCTTAGGGCAAAAGCACAGAATGCGCGACTGCAAATCTCCCCTGAGAAAGCGGAGTTCATATCGAATATCAAGCCGGCGCCGAGATAGCTTGTGATATCACAAGGAAAAATCAAGCGAGCAGAAACGTTTACCTGGGAGAGTGAATAAAACCCAGTGTCTCACAGAAAGAAACCTTTGCGTCACGCATGGACAAAATATATATTTTTTCGCTAGTTGCTTTACGTCGCACCGACACAGATAGGTCTTATGGCGACGATGGGACAGGAAAAGCCTAGGAATGGGAATGGTGTGAAAATAGGAAACCACAGAAAACCATATTCCGGGCTGCCGACAGTGGGGTTCGAATCCACTATCTCCCAGATGCGAGCTCACAGCTGCGCGCTACTAACCGCACGGCCATGGACAAAATAGAAATGGCATACTAGCCAAATGAGTGTGTCTAAAACAACAGGTCAATTTCATCCAATGCGAAACTGACGCACTACTACAGTGTCGTACAACCACAGATCTTTTGTGCTGAGGAATGTCACATAAAAAAACAAGAAAGGCCTGATTGTAAAACTGGAGGCCAAAGAAAGGAAGATTTTGAAAAAAATATTTGGCCCTGTTAAATAAAATGGTCAATACAGAAGACGCCACAACCTACGCTAGACCGATGAGCACTTAATTATAACTACCTACCTAATATGATGTTGAAACCTTGGAAGTGCAGTATAATGACCTCGGAATGCAAAGTTGAGTTTAACACAAAATAAAAACGTACTTGAACCATAATATTCAATATTGTTCATCACACCCGAGCAAAGCCGGGTACTGCAGTTAATACGATGTAATATCAAAGACTTACCAAGATCCTCCACTTCGCAAGGCAGCACCAATGTATCACCAATTACAGCACGGAACGTTTGACCACGTGACAGGAACCTAGGTGCCATTGTAGCTTCCAAAGACACTCCTGAAACCAAAATAGCAATGTCATTTTAAAGCAAAATTTTATCATTATTAACATAGGCTTAAAATATATACCGAAGATAGACCTTCGTAAGAGTAACTTACAACTAAATGAAAGGGGATTGATATTTAAAGAATTACCAAATTTATTTCCCACTGACATTGTGCCTGTTAATAACACAGTAGTATCTTTCTTTCAACTTCTTTTTAATTCCCTACAAAGTAGTAATTTGCAAATTCTGCAATAAATTTATCCTTACAATCTAGATATGTAATAACTTTTCAAGTGAAACGATGTTTGTCTATGGACTTATTTCACTATAACTTACAAAGGGCAGGAGGTATTTCACTAATATATTCTGAAAGTTTAGGGAAATTTCTAACTGAAATACTACGTTAAATGCCATAAAAATAAAACAAACGATACTCTTGCAATGAAAGGAAATGCATAAGAAGTCGGCAAAGAGCAACGTCCAGGAATTGATTAAAAGTAAAGTCAAGGCAGTGAAGCAAATCCATTGAAGCCTTTTTATTCTAGGGGCTTTACGTCGCACCTACACAGATAGGTCTTATGGCGACGATGAGATAGGAATGGCCTAGGAGTTGGAAGGAAGCGGCCGTGGCCTTAATTAAGGTACAGCCCCAGCATTTTCCTGGTGTTAAAATGGGAAACCACGGAAAACCATCTTCGGGGCTGCCGACAGTGGGATTCGAACCCCCTATCTCCCGGATGCAAGCTCACAGGCGCGCGCCTCTACGCGCACGGCCAACTCACCCGGTTTGAAAGCCTTTAAAAGTTGTGTAATCCCAAATGAATGTAGAAGGAAAACAAAATGTATGTTTATATCTTAATACGAATGATAAAACTGGAACCGGTGGCATACTTCCATCTCTAATTAATAGAATGGAAATTCTAAGTTCCCATGGAGGGAACTAGATATATTTCCACCAACAGAGCATGTCAAAAAACAGATCAGATGTAAGACGAAACGCTGGTTGACAGAGCAAACGCCTGAAAAGCCTAATAGCTCACAATAAGCGTTATATGATTTCCATGTTTATCGTTCATCAAATTGTGGAGTGTTCGCATGGTTCTTGCGAAAACTGAGATATTTAATGTAAATAACCGCCCCCGTTAGCAAGGAAACTTAATCCTGAAATTGTATTTGTTTACAGAAAGAATTTCGAATTTTATAGTTTTTGAGATATCACCTCCGAAAACACCAAATACAGCGTCCACTAACATGCAGGCAGACCGGTGGGAACATGGTCCAAAGGCAAGGCGTACAATTCCAGTTCATTCAGAAGCTTAACTATTTCGATAACAATTTTTACGAGAGCAAGTCAATAAGTATCCACAATGTTGTTCTAATTGTCTTTAGATTGGCTCTATGTCGTCGTGTGTTCACCAGCCGCTAGATGGCACCGTTGTCTCCGTCCGTGGTAGGTTTCAGCGTTGTCAGATCAGTACAGCTCGCACTGTTGCGACGTAAAGATGGCCTTGGCACTTACTGTTTGCACCAAGGAAGAACAGTGTTCCGTAATCCGCTTTTTGTGGTCTGAGGGTGTACCAGGAGCGGAAGTTCGTAGACAATGTCACTCTTCTTTTATTTAGGATCATATTATGCACTTGCTTAATATTGGCATCAGTTATGGGTGCAGATGCACGTCTGGATCTTTCCTCATCTTTCACACTCGTGCGACCCCTTTTGACCTGTTCAGTCCACTGGTAAACACTTCGCTGTGGCAAAACGCTGTCTCCGTATTGTGCTGAAAGTCTTCTATGAATTTCCACTCCTGCTACACTCGCAGACAAAAATCGGATTACGAAACGCTGTTCTTCTTTGGTGTAAACAGAGAGTGGCGCGGCCATCTGTACTGAAACGCCGTAGAACCAACCTAAAGACAATTAGAGCAAAATTGCAGATACTTATGGACTCGCCTGCCGGTACGTATGAGCAATTTCTGAACATACGTAGGCGAAGCCAGGGAGAATAACCGGTTATGAATTAAAGGAATAATATATAGTCATCGATCACTACTGATCTACATTTAGGGCAGTTGCCCAGATGGCAGAGATTGTTCCATAAGCAAATAGAGGTAAATTTTAATCAATCATAATCATTACTGAAATACTTTTTGCTGGATTGCTGGCTACTCTTAAGTTCTTGTTATTGTTCTTTTTCTAATTTGGTTTTTAATTTTCTATGACCAATATATATCCTGTAATATTATGATTTTTGTTTGTAGTTTTAATTTTCAATTGTGTTTTATTCTTATCCTTATTATTCGTCTTCTCCTTTTCCTTCTTTTCATTATTATTGATATATTTTTGTTTTGATGTACTTTCAATAATAATAATAATAATAATAATAATAATAATAATAATAATAATATATGTATGTTGTGTATGTTCAGTCTTCAGCCCTAAGGCTGGTTGGATCCTCAACAGCTCCGTCATCAGCTGTCATAGATGGCTTAGGCATCACTGAAGAGGCGTACTAGGGAAATGAAGAACTACAGACCAATCAGCCTGACCAGTATAGTTCGTGAAATACTGGAGAGTTTAATAGCAAAGTACATCAGAGGGATATGTGATGATAAAAATGGTTCATGAGGAGCCAGTATGGATTTAGAAAGAAATTATCTTGTGAGGCACAACTGGAGGGATTTCAGCAGGACATATCAGATCAGTTGGATTCAGGACGCCATTTAGATTGCATAGCCATAGATATTTCCAAAGCCTTTGATAGAGTGGAACATGGAATATTATTAAAGAAAATGGAGGGAATGGGATTGGACGTAAGGGTTATACGTTGGATAAAAACATTTCTAAATTCAAGGGTTCAGAAAGTCAAAGTAGGAAATAATATATCACAGGAAGAGAAAGTTTGGAAGGAAATTGCACAGGGTAGTATAATCGGTCCGTTACTTTTCTTAATATACGCAGATGATTTAGGGAACAATACAACATCAAAAATAAGATTGTATGCAGATGACATAATTGTTTATTGGTAAATAAATAATATTGAGGATTGTTCAGAATTACAAAGGGACCTTGAGAGTATCCAACAGTGGGTTGAAGAAAATAATATGAAGATTAATGGAGGCAAATCAACTGTTACAACATTTACAAACAGGAGCTTTAAAACTGAATTTGAATATACTTTGGACGAGGTAGTTATCCCAAAAGATGGCAAGTGCAAATACTTAGGTGTGAGATTTGAAAGTAATTTGCACTGGAAAGGTCATGTTGATGACATTGTTAGGAAAGCATACAGATCGTTACATGTCATAATGAGCCTGCTTAAAGGATGCAACAAAGAATTAAAAGAAAACAGTTACTTAAGTATGGTTCGTCCATTATTGGAATATGCAAACAATGTTTGGGAACCTCACCAAGAATACCTAATAAAAGAAATAGATAGTGTGCAGAGGAAAGCCGCAAGATTTGTAACAGGGGATTTCAGGACAAAAAGTAGTGTATCAGGAATGTTAGAGGAACTTGGGTGGAAAACTTTAAGTAAGAGAAGGGAGAAAACTAGACTTATAGGATTATATAGAGCCTATACAGGAGAAGAAGCATGGGGAGATATCCGTGAGAGGCTTCAGTTGGAAAATAACTATATCGGCAAAACTGACCACAAGTATAAAATTATAAGGAATTTAGCAGAAGCGATTGGGGTAAATTTTCATTCATTGGGAAGGGTGTGAAGGAGAGGAACAGTTTACCAGTGGTAGTGTTTGTTCCTTTTCCAAAATCTGTACAGATATTCAAGAAGAGAATAAACAGCAACAGATAAAATAAATTAAATGTTAGAGGGCATTCGACCAGTGCCGGTTATTGTAAATAAAACATGTGTGTGAATAAATTAATTCCATCCGCTGGTCTATGGAGCTTGGACAGCCGAAGTAGGGGACTGCCTGTAGGGGTGAAGTACAGTGGGGACTTCGAGGGCCCCGGGACCGCAACGGTAGCTGTGAAGGCCCTTCAGGAACTCTGAAAAGTGATGGCAAAATGGGCTCTGGTTAAGACGCAGCAGGTCGTTATGCTACTTAGGTTCCAAAATGGGCAAAAAATAAATAGGTAAATAAATGCAATGTAAATTTTAATCTTATATCAGTTGTATAGTATTATTTGAAATAATTCCACATACTGTATATGAGTTGACTATGTTTGTAAGTACATGAGATATTATAAGTAGAATTTCGTAAACAATATAAATTTATTAAGGTTGAGCTGTGTGTTTAATAGGAAAATTTGTTAGTGTCAATTGTATAATATTGTATTCTACGAAAATTTTCCTCTTCTCTTGTTAATTAAAAATTTAGCGCTTGACAATAATGTATTTTAGTTTACAATTTGCCACCGAGGTTGACACCTCATTTGCAAATAAAGAGATTTTTATTTTTTGAGGGAGTTTCCCGTTGCTTTCCTCACCGAGCCAGAAGTTGCTATTACATATCAGTCAGCCAAGCCCACTGAAATGCATGCACCAACCGACCCTATGAGCAACATTTTCACACCATTCATAGCAGGGAAGAGCCTCCGTGGCTCAGACGGCAGCGCGTCGGCCTCTCACCGCTGGATACCGTGGTTCAAATCCCGGTGACTCCATGTGAGATTTGTGCTGGACAAAGCGGATGCGGGACAGGTTTTTCTCCGGGTACTCCGGTTTTCCCTGTCATCTTTCATTCCAGCAACACTCTCCATTATCATTTCATAGCATTTATCACTCATTAATAAATCACCTTGGGAGTGGCGACCCCATTGTAATAATAGCCTATATATGTTTCATTCATCACATCCCTGACCCGGTCAATGACTGGAAAACAGGTTGTAGGTTTCCATTTCATAGCAGGGACTGGCTGCATAAGAATTGGCATTACTAGCATCGCTCATACCTCAGTCACTTTCATTTTATCAAAGCCAAGTATAAGACAGAGACAGAATAATGAAAGTAACAAAATTGCCCTAGCCCATACCAGAAAACATACTGCAGTGTAAACACTAGGTCCTGCCAGCAAAGGCATAATTACATTTAATATTATAATAATTATAATTATTGCTATTATTATTGTTATTAACAAATACATCGCAATTGGGAAATGACCCGGTAGCAATTATCACTTATAGAAGTGTGAAAATAAAGTTAAAACGTATTTATCCAAAAACAACAACAAGAGTACAACAATCAGTCCCATGGAAAGAAAATATTACATAAAAAACATTCTACATCCACCATCATCATATACAAGTGCACGCAACTTACGTATTTTCAGTGCTTAAATCTGATATGTCAAGAAGAAACATAATATGGCTTAAGCCTGTGTACCTTCACATTATCAAATAAATAAATAAATAAATAAATAAATAAATAAATAAATAAATAAATAAATAAATAAATAGTTCAAGTTCTAAAAGTACAGTTCTAATGAAATTATCCGTACGAAGTGGTCCTGGTGGGTGCATGCCAAGCAAATGATGTGTGAAAGTTACCTAGATGAATAATAAACTTGACTGTGAGAGAAGAGAGAAGCAGAGGTAGACCTAGGAGTGGATGGTCAAGCTCTATTTTTAACCATTTCAAGCTAAGAGTCATACGGACAGAAGAACCCACGGAGTTGAAAACAGAACGCTGAAAGGCATGCCTAAAATAACAATAACATTCCTTGATGTTGCGGAAGTTTTCTTCCTCGCCTATTCTGGAGGTTCTTTTAACATGAAGGTGCGTGCCAAGTAGAGACAAGGAAGTATTAACGATATTTAATCAAATATATAAAAACTGTACAATTATCATCAACATGCAGATGATTTCCGGGTCTATGCCTACACAAAAGTAATCGATATTCACGAAGCTATATGTAAATTTAATCAAGACCTTCCGCGTATCGAACTATGGACTAAAGGGACTTAGAATGAACTCCGTGAAATCCCAAGCTAATCCAAAACACATTATCACTTAACGAGCGTAAATATCCCCTCGTGACGTTGAATGGAATCATTATCCCATGTGAAAACAAAGTTACTGCACAAAATGCTTGACTTTACAGAACACGTAACAGCTACATGCCAAAGGGTAGTTTTCGCCCTTTACACACTAAAAAGAATGGAAGATTTACTTCCCATCAAGGTCAGAAAGCTGTTGGTTCCACATATTCTAGAGTAATGCCTCCGTTTCACTATTGTGACGCCCTGTACGTCAGAATAACTGGTGATCTCTCTAATAGAGTTCAGAGAGCCCAGAATGCTTGCCCGCATTATAATGAACACTCCCAAATTTGATCAAATAACTGCCGCATTCCACGAGATAAATTGGCTTAAACTAAACCAGAGTCGTAGCTATCATTCGTTGCTTCTACTCCACGAAACAGTATGTCAGCAGACATCGTTTGAATTCGCTCTCAACCATTCATAACATACCGACCAGAGCTGTAGCAAATCTAATCCTCAAAATACTAAACCGCAGATCCACCCTCTACAATAATTAAATTGTTGTCGATACAACTCGAACATGGAATTCCTTGTCCAATGCTGTAAAAGACACCCTACCTGAGCCGGCATTTAAAAAGAAATGTTAGCTGCGGTACTTGGACGAATTAAGTTGAGTGTAAATACAGGAATTCTAGTTCGCTCTTTTGTTATTTCAATCCGTGTGTCACTAAGCCTCGTGCTAAATTTGTTTTTATTGATGCATTACACAACATCCTTCAGTCTGGATTACTTCATATACGTTTCTTTTTCCTTTCCTTTAACGTGTTTGTAGCCAACGGCCGTAGCCGTGTTGAAACACCGGATCCCGTGAGATCTCCGAAGTTAAGCAACATTGGGCGTGGTCAGGATTTGGATGGGTTGCCACGCGCTGTTGGTGGGGGGTAAGGGAATGGAGGAGCGGAAAGGAACTGGCCACCCTACCGCACGTAAACTCCGGCTCAGGAACACCTCTGCGGAGGTTCGGACCTGCCTTCGGGCAGAATAACCCTTACCTTAACGTGTTTGTATAACTATGGGTACAGTTTAGTATTATAATGTGTGTGTAATCCACACGATATTTAAAACACTAGGCTATATTTTAAACGCGAGTCTGGGAGAACGGCTGAAGCGATTGACATTGTAAAACATTCTGACGAACGCTCTTGGTCTGTAGATTTGTTGAGTGTCCTTAAAAGTATAACCATTTATTGCCGTATGTATTTAAATCATTAAAGAAAAATGTAGCATTCTGATTCGCTAATGCATTCGCCAGTATTTCAAGGCTTCAAGGTCGCCTGATCTGTGGGAGCGCTGAGCTATGCAATGCGTGAGGGGAGGTGGAAGTGAAAGCAAGCATGCTCATTCGGTCAGCTGTACCAGTCTGTGTTGTGTTGCAGAGTCACAGAGTCGAGAAGATGGTTTTAATCCCAGTGTTACTGTATCTTTGTAGCTCTCCCTATATTAGCTACCTTGAAATGAGATGGAGAAATGGAACAGTCCTATTCTCCATGTCGTAATTTTAACGCTAAGGCTGTGAACTTCTGCCACTCCGGTAGATAGAAAAGCGAGTCGATCCTCTACGGCATCATTTACTGTCATGGAAACCCGCAGGATTTTACCTTTACTACAAGCAAACAGCTAATGTTCCAGTTTTCAGTTCTGATATAGCCGACATTCTGTTTATAGTAGACCAGGAGTAACTTTCAATTATATTTTTAAAAATATTTATTTTAAGTACACCGAATATCTTATGTAGGAAAATCCCTTCATTAAATATTTACAACCATTGACCGTCATAATAATAATAAAAATAATAATAATAATAATAATAATAATAATAATAATAATAATAATAATAATAGCATATATTTAATTATCACCTGCAGGATGTCCCAATCACAGATGATGTACTAGAAAATTAAATAAAAAGTTAATAATATATACAAATATGAAAATTAGCCTTTCAAAGTGATATTGAATCAAGGTGTAGTAAAGCTAATGCAGTGTGCTCGCAGTTGCGATCAACAGTATTCTGTAAGAAGGAAAACAGCTCCTGGACGAAACTATCTTTACATCGGTCTGTTTTCAGACCAACTTTGCTTTACGGGAGCGAAAGCTTGGTGGACTTAGGATATCTTATTCATAAGTTGGAAGTAACTGACAGGAAAGCAGCGAGAATGATTGCTGGTACAAACAGGTGAGACCAATGGCAGGAGGGTACTCTGAAAGAGGAGATAAAGGCTAAGTTAGGAATGAACTCGATGAATGAAGCTGTACGCATAAACCGGCTTCAATGGTGGTGTCATGTGAGGCGAATGGAGGAGGATAGGTTACCTAGGACAATAATGGACTCTATTATGTAGGGTAAGAGAAGTAGAGGGAGACCGAGACGACGATGGTTAGACTAGATTTCTAACGATTTAAAGAGAAGAGGTATAGAACTAAATGAGGCCACATCACTAGTTGCAAATAAGGGATTTTAGCGTCGTTTAGTAAATTCACAGAGGCCTGCAGACTGAACACCGAAAGGGATAACGGTCTATAATGATGTATGTATGTACATATATATTATACAAAAACAGATATACAACTTCACATGTTTTCCACAGACTATGTAAAATTTACAAAATTATCACGTTCCACCCTGGAGAAGAGCTTTTCGAATTGCAGTGGAAGGGTGGTGAAAAATGTCGAGTGACCCTTCCAGCCGATTTATGGTCCTAAGGGCTTGCATGAACCAATAATTTTCATGTGCAACCGTCCTACATTTGGGCAGGTGGAATGCACATTTCTTCCTTGTTCGCCTTCTTGGAAAAAGGAGTGGGATCAACCCCAGTACAGCCTATACAGTCCACTTTACTCTTCATGCAATCAGTTGCTAACATTGCGTTCGCACATTTTCGGCGCGTTGCCAGCGTATTCATTCCAAGAATTTTTAAAAAGTCTTCATACATGCTTGAAGAGACTGGCATGCCCAGGAATCCAAAACTAATCCACTTGATGAACCTTATCTGTACTCTCTCGAATTGGCGTATGTGGCCTTTCTGATACGGGAGCCACACCACACATCCAAATTCGAAACAGGGTCTCACCGGGGAACAGAGCAGTGTTTGGCACATGCAATATTACTGAAATCTTTACAATTCCTTTTGACGAACTCCAGGAGTCTGAGAGATTTCTTTATAATACTATCGATGTGTTTCTCAAAGGATAAGCCATTCCTGTCACTAAGAATTACCACATAGGTCATTAAACTACCCCACACACAATTTAAACTTTCTCCACTGATTTTATATCTGTAGGATACAGGTGTTCATTTCAGAGTAAATGACATGACACCACACTAGACTTTATTCACCTTAAGGGGCCACTTATCACACCACTCGAATATTTGCTTCAGATCTTCTTGTAGATAATCGCCATCACTGTCTTCTTCTATGACTTTGTGTAGTTTCAACTCATCAGCGTACAAGAGATATTCAATGCTCTGAACGACTGTAGTAATATCATTTAAAAGCAAACCAAATAGAAGAAGCCCTAACAGTGATCCCTGTGGGACGTCAGATGAAGGTTGATAGGGGTTACAGATCAAATCCTCGGACTTTACAAGACATATTCGTTTTGTCAAGTATCTCTTTAGCCACTCGAAAATACTCCCGGACACTCCATACTCTGACAACTTTCTCAACAAGGCTTCATGTTGTAATAATAATCGTCATCAACATACCATCTTCACATACAGCCAAGTTTTTCCGGGTGTTAGCAACTACTGTACGACCAGAAAAGAGCACAAGTACGGAAATATAACACTCAAAAATCCGAACGCAGAATCCTCTCCAAAACGAGGTAGTTAGCAGAAAGGTTCCAATGAAATTTCTCGGCAAGAAAAGGAAGTTTTATGGCTTACAGAGGAATTATAACCGTTGTAAAATATCGAATTCATCTTATTAACAGTGCTGATGGTGGTACTTATAGTTAGTCATGTACAGTCGTATCAGCAAATAAATTTTATTTCGGAACCGGTTTGCGGACTCTAAGGTCCATCATCAGTGTTGAAACTATTTTAAAAACATTTGATTTTACATAAGTGTGTTGTCAACTTCAGTTTTAAAATAGTTAAAATGGAGCCCTGTTGAGATCAACTGGAAAATAAGAAAAAGAAAAGTGTTAAAGTATGTACACGGTACATAAAAAATGATGATGCAAAAATATATATGAGATAACATAGGATGGGCTATGGTATTCATGTACATTTTTTACATCATCATTAAGTTGTATTGTGTTCATACTTTTATATTTTTCTTTTTCTTATTTTACAGTTAATCGGCTCTATTTTTACTGTTTTAAAACTCAATTTGACAACACACCCATGTTAAATCAAACGTTTTTAAAATAGTTTCAACACTGATGATGAACCTTAGATTCCGAAAACCGCTTCTGAAATAAAATTTAGTCTGCTGATACGACTGTATATGACTAATTATAGTAATAATGATTACAGAGGAATGGTAGAACTTTGCATTCGGGAGATAGTGTGTTTGAATCCCACCGTCGGTAGCCCAAAATATGTTTTTCGTGGTAGTTGCATTTAAGGATGAGGTATTTGAGTATAAATGTCTGTTAGAGCATGAAACTCCGTTCCAGCTAGTGCCTGAACATGATCTTCCTAACCTACTTTAAAAGATTTAAAGTCGAAACGCTTCATGTTTAACTTTTAATGTCCTCATATATTGTGAATAAGTTACTAAATGATGTTGGAATTCAACTTCAACGCTGATATTCATTTTTCTTGTAGTGCCAGGAGGATTCCAACAGATGTGAAGTCCATAAATACGTTATAAATTTGACTCTCTCTGAAACTTTCGTGTATATAAGAATAATATACCAGGTTCGCTCAGACGTTCTGTTTCGTCCCGTAAGACATCAATAATAGTACAATGGATCCACCAAAATACTGCTACGGCTAATCGTCACCCTGTTCCCAAGACAGCCGGTTCGATCGTGGATTATGTTGGTAACATTTGAGGAAGTTCATGTGACGATACCATGTCGATGTCATCCAGCACGTTAAAGAACGGATGAACAAATGTCTCTTCACACATACAAGTAAAGGGTTATAAAATTATTATTGTTCTATGGGAAACGAAAATTTTAAGTCACTTGTGTATAAGTTTGTTCCTTTCCATGAGCGGGATGTTCAAACTCTGTCCACTGGAGTACTCCCCGAAACAAAGAATGAATCAAGAAAGCCAAGCAATAAACTGAGCATGTCATCGCACAAATCACGTGGAACTCCAGTACCTGCAGGTAATCTGGACGGACAGTAGTCGTCTTGTCAGGCCAAGGCCGTAATACAATGTTGCATCACGCTTTATTATTATTATTATTATTATTATTATTATTATTATTATTATTATTATTATTATTATTTCGATATCGGTCACCTATGAACCATGTGAAATAACTTCCTCGTATTTCTGTCCCCCTTCTTGATTTTTCGGTCTCTCCAATATTTCCTCATCCTTTCACTGTGTTCTTTTCTTCTTTCATCCGTCCAGACAGTTCCGCGCTTTCTGACCATTTTCTGAAAACCCCCGTATTTTCTAATCGTATTGCAAAATGTAGGCCTGTCAAGTATTTCTGCCTTCGTAGCCTTCATTTCTGATAAATTATTCAATTCATGTACCAACTTATTTGTGTTTTGGGATCTCTGTCAAAATAATTTAAAATATTTTGTCAGTCTTTCTGAATTAATTCAGACCAAGTGACCATAAAATGTAATTCTTCTTTTCCTGAGGGCATTTGATTTTTTCCAATTTGGGAAAATATATATTTATTACTCCTTCTCATACAGGTATTCCCAACTTTTCTTGGTCGAAGTATCTTCCTTAGTAATTTCCTTTCCTTTCCTTTTTCCATAACCTTTTCTTCTTTTAAACTAAACAGCCCACTGCATAAAGGCATTCCTATTTCATATCAGTGTTCGATTTTGTTTTACAGAGAGAGATTTTATTATTCTTTCTGTCTCTGTTAGTGTCTTTGTGGCAGCACATGACAATTTCAATGCTTCATCCTCTGTTGTTCCTTCCTCTTCCTCCAATACTCCTTCATATTCTCACTTAGCCTCCTTTTCCCCCTCTCGCACCATTTTGAGCCTGTTTTCTTTCCCTTCCGACCTTGGCATCCTTCCATTTTTAACACTTTCTTTATAAAATAATCTCTCTCTGTTCCTTCTTCTTCCCTTATGTTGTTTCATTCTAGATCTTTCAGGACACTTGAATTCAGATTGTTGTTGACGACTTGTTTCGAAGATATTTGGAGATCTGTTTGGTTAACCTGTTGCCATCCATTCTGTATAAATGTCCAAAAAATATAAATCGCCTCCTCCGCATTCTATTTTTATTATTATCATTATTATTGATGGATGGGTGGAGTTAAATGAAGGACAGAGAATTGTTCCATAACACACGACATTATAGGTTGGAAGGAGAAACTGGAAACCTGGAAACACGTATCAGATATTTCTTGTAGTAGTAAATAGTCATAATTGTCCTTGGAGGAATAGAAGGCAAATGTTTCCACAACTTCGCCACTAAGTGGGATTGTGTGTTTAGCCTAAGGACTGGGAATCAAACCTAGCTCCTTCTGCTTGAATTGAACATGCCTTTACGTCCTCGTCTAGGCAACTCCTGTTTGTGTTAAAGGTCTGCACTCCTCCATGAGACGGAGACAGGTAACTACGAGATTGTACTGTAATATAAGAAACTGGATGTGGCTCAGATAAAAATGTTGAAATGGATGTGCGGTGTCGGTAGAATTGTCGAGAGCGGCAAGTACAGGGAAGTGTTATGAAAAATGAAAATCCACAGCCTGTTGCCCGTCATTTGACCTGGTCAGGAATGGAATTAATTAAGTCCCCATCTGCCGGCTGACGAAGCCTGTCGCACTCCTCTGGGGCAATGATTACTGAATGACAGATTAAATGAAATTATACAGGAGAGTGTTGCTTGAATGAAAGATGACAGGGAATACCGGAGTACCCGAAGAAAAACATCCACTTTGTCCAGCACAAATCTCACATGGAATGAGCGGGATTTGAATCACGGAACCCAGCGGTGAGAGGCCGGCGTGCAGCTGCCTGAGCCACGAGGCTCTAGGGAAGTGTTATAGTGTTCAAAATTTTCAGTTCATTCCGAGTAAGGGAAGTCTACAGTAGTATGGACACAATATTGTTAGTCATGGTTCATGAAAACAAAACACAAGTGGAATGGGGCAAGAACTAATTTATCAGGATGAGTAACTCGGACGGTAGACCACTGGCCTTCTGAGCACAAGTTCATGGCTTCGATTCTGGCTCATTACAGTAGCATGAGAAGGTGCTAAAATATGTTGGCCTCATGTAAGCGGATTTACTGGCACATCATCCATCATCTGTAAGAACCGTGAAAAGATTTAACGGGACATAACACATAACATTTGAGACGTGGGGTTTTGATTACCCGTCAAGACGTCGAATACTTAGAAACCGAAAACAACCTGTAGTTTTTCACGACTGTCCATATCATGGCTACAACAACACGAACTCAATTTGTGTGTGCAAACCAAACTACACGAATTTGACCTTCCACTTCAAAAATTCCGTATGCTTGGCCGGGATTAGAATCCCGGGTACCTAGGTGAGAACAAAATTATGGTACTACTTAACCATCAAGTCCCCCAATTAGAAATCAAACTTCCTCCTTCGAGTGGCCTATTATGAATTTGGAGTTCATTCAGTTTTCAGTGGTGTGAAAATGGGAAACCACGGAAAACTATATTCAGGACAAAGGGTATAGAATTAGCGACACTATTCTATTTTTTGTGCCGAAATCACGGAGAAGCAGAAACTCTTCTGTTCCTCCAGGAGCTCTCACGGGTTTTTGCTATAATATCTATTACTATTATTTTTATATTAGAAATGATCGTATTTCTCTCGGAGGGACACATAAATATACGGCCAAATGACACAGAAATGTCAGGCATATTCATGATATAACACACCTATGTTTAAAATCAAGGTTCGTGGATTACCCATTACTATATTTTACTGAGGGACAATGGATTTACAACCGAAGTCAACTAATTTTTATTATTCCCTGTAAGTAATTTTTATTACCAAGTGACAAATTTTCGCAAATCGTGTTATTTCAATTAGAGTCTGAATATTTAGCCAGTACTGGCAATATTTTAAAGTTAAACCTGTAAGAGGAATATCATGTTTTGTGTCCATAAAATAGACTTATAGACTTTTATGTTTAAACAAGTTTGTGATGGTAAAACAAAACTGCACAGAAGAGGAGTTTCAGATTTTGGATGACTCAATTTGTTTCAATATGTAAAGCAATAATATTCGTTATTGAAAGATAACTGTCATTCACAATCTATATATTAATTTTTTTCATGAAAATTAAAGTCAGTCAGTCCGGCCATTCTATCCGGTCGATTACCTTCATTCTTTTTTTATCTGAAAGGTATCCATGCACCGATTTGTCATCAGGTACTATAAATCACTTAACTTCCGTCTTCCTCAAATTATTTGATTTCTTTTTGTCTCTTTGATGCAGTCATATCTTTTGTTCTAATTGAGGTTCGGAGTTAGTTTTGACCTAAGAACACTCAGTGGATCAAGCTCTTTCATTTCAGCTCTTAACTATTCAAATTGGTTGATTCTGAGGACAGATATGAGTTCACATTCAATTTGACGTCTCATTTCTTCTACATTTTTTCTCATTGAAGAAATCATATCTTTCATCCTAATTGAGGTAGGCAGTTTGTTTTGGTCTGAAAACACTCAGTGGATCCAGGGCTTTCATTTAAGGTAATAACTACTTAAATTGGTAGATTCTGAGAAACGTTATGAGTACATGTGTCCATGACGAAGATCTTTGAAGGACTTTTTAGCAATTCGGCGCGTAGTGTTGTTCCAAGGAACGTTTAATTCAATTTCTTTGTGTGATGTATTTTCAAGTGTCTTGCTGACATAATATTACATTCTATTGCCACAGCAGATCATGTGCTTTATTTCATTAACTCGAAACTTTGTAAATACATCCGAGAGGATAGTAACGAACAACACCACACTTTGTACTTTGCGGGCGGAGCCAGCGGGAAACTCCTAGTGACTTATAAAGGATTATGTATTGTTCCACTTAAAAGAGGAACGGAATTTTGTACACTGATATATTAAGACAATATTTTATGATAGTGAATGTGGTATTCAGGAGAAAAACTGGGATTATCAGCGCCTCGTAGGAAAGTAATTCTGGTCAATTCCAGAATAAAGGTATATGACTGCGAACTGCGGCATACAAGAACGCGCTTCTTATTAAATGTTGATAAAAACATTGAAAATGGCGGGAAAAACAATATGACTATGACAGACATACCAAGACGTGTTTTCTGACCTATTTATAACGAATGCTGCAGAGCAACACAGGTCCTCTAGAAATTTATTATTTTCCTTTCGATTTTATTTGGGCGTCGACACACAACTTACACGCCCTGAGGAAACGCCACTGTTGGGAGCATCCAGTACAGTTCTCTCTCTCTCGAGGTGCCCATACTGAATCTGATATCTTCTTTAACCAGCACTCATCTTTGCATTGTGACTGGCTTGTCTTTATTCAGAGGTAAAAGTATAGTATTATATTCTGTTTGTATTATGTTGTTATCCCCTGAAAAGCCATATTGTGTGGATAGCTCGGTTTCTGTTCAGAGAATATTAAATTTTAACCGAAAGGGAGAAGAGTAGCTGGAATGGACAAGGGAACACGGTATTAACAGAATCGAAGATCAAAGCCGATTAGCAATTGCCTTTAACATCAACTTACTCTGCTCTAGGGCGGAAGTGAATATTGCAAATTTTGCGGATTCAACTCTCCGCACTTTTGCGGCTTACTCCGACTCGTTGTTTCCGAGAGAACAGTACTTACTCGGGGCGCGCAGCTTTGAGCTTGCATCCGAGAGATAGTGAGTTCGAGCCCCACTGTCCGCAGACCTGAGGATGGATTTCCGCAGTTTTCCATTTTTACACCAGGCTGGGGCTGTATCTTAATTAAGGCCACGACCACTTCCTTCCCATTCCTAAGCCTTTCCTATCCCATCGGCGCCATAAGACCTATCTGTGTCGGTGCGACGGAAAATAATCTGCAAAAGAAGAAACTCCGAATCCGTGAGAAAGTATATGTGATCATTGAGAGGATTAAGGATAAAACTCTGACGGACATAATACTTCCCACATTCTGTTTTAATTGGGTTCGAAGAAAGTGGTTCATGAAAATACTTCCACAGTTACTTCGGAGTGATGAAATGGAGCCGCAATTTAAGTGCTAAGGCAAGATCTCTATTGCAGACAGTACACAACTCCAATTATAAATTTAATTATCGGTTCCGTATTGACTTGACTATAAAGATAATTCTTTCTTAAAAAAATTCCACCTGTTCACTACAAAGTTGTTACCATTTCAAATGGTTTGTCTAAAACATTACGTTATAAAAGGACATGTTTCGACCTTGCCAGAGGACATCTTCAGCTTAAAGATTACTGAAAAAAGATAGATATATTAAATTAGTACGAAAATAACAAGATAAAAATATTACCCATATACTATAAACCTCAATAGTTTAAAACGTTTATCGTTCTTCAGTCTTGCTGACGTGAGATGAAAATTTTGTTTGAAAAAAGTAGGTTTATGTTACGACAGAATGGTGATTTCTACAGTGATGACTTTAAAATGATATATAGTGGTAGTACAAGTGGAGGCAGTAATGTAGTAGGACTGCTAATTTGACGTAACTGGGCAAGAAATGTGATGAACACCTATCACGTTAATGAGAGGATTCTAGTTACAACAATCAAAACCAAGTTCAGGAATCTATTTATTGTTCAAGTGTACTTTCTAACATCAAACAGCTCGGATGAATAGAAGAAATGTATGAGGGCATTGATGAAGTACGGAATCTGACAAACGAATCAGATAATGTAATAATTGTTGAGGATTTCAATGCTATTGTTGGAATGCAACAAAACCGCGAAGGAATTGGGTAGTTTGGTCTAGGTGTCAGGACCAAACGAGGGGAGAGGTTACTAGAATTCTGCGATCAGTACAATATGATTTTGACAAACACGTCATTTGACGTTCCATTACACTGGAAAGCCCCGGGTGACACTGCCCGTTATCAAAATGACTATATCCTTGTCAAGAGAAGATACCACTATCCAGTCAAAACAAGTCACAGCTATCACAGAGATTGACAGGGACCATTGCCTAGCCATGGCCAAATGCAGTATCCAGCAGAAAAGAATCGATCATCGAAAAGCGAAACCTTTAGATTTAGCCAAGTTAAAAGACCATCAAACTATGGATGTTAATATACAAAAAACAAAAGAATTGACCTTTTTCAAATCGGTTTTAATTTCGCCAATACATTTCATTGTGTCTGTTTTAGCTTTGCTCATATTTTCATAGAATTCGACTGTTTGTTTGGTAAGTCAGGCTGTATGCATTATTTTAACGTCAACATAGAATCTTAGCCTATGTCTTCTAATGTCACCGTGAATATTTGTGTATTGTTTGATTTCCTGTCTGCCTTTAAGTCGGTATTGTCCGTTGTTGAGTTTTGGGACTAAAATTTTTCTTATGATTTTGCGTTCGTTTCTCTCAACGTTTTCAGTGTCTGCTTTCCTGTTCAAAATTATTATTATTATTATTATTATTATTATTATTATTATTATTATTATTATTATTATTATTATTATTATTATTTAGTATTATCATTGCTGTTTACATCCTATCTGCAGTGCCCTAGAGCCCTAACTCCGCTACAAATAAAGATAGTTTCTATTTATCTTTAACATTCAGTCCAAAACTCGTGTGAACGTAGAGCTGTTACCGTACCGTATTTGCTCTATCCTCTCTGTTTAACAATTGCTTCCTTAATGAAACCTTACTTGGAACCACAACGTCAATCTTGGAACACGTGGAGCACAGCAGGGTGGTGAACAGCTTGTTAAAACGTATACAAATGTTCGGTCATTCATATCCCGAGCCACTGAGAGTAAGTTTTAGTGTCCTATTGTCACATCCATCTACATTCCCCTTAGTTCGGTCTATGGACCGTGAAATCTTAATTAAGTTTCCACGAGCAGGGAACGGAACGCTTTGGCCATTAGAATCACAAATAGGTAACTTAATATTGACGGTGCTAAGTCCAATAGCCGTGTTTCACCGAGCAGCTTTAAACGATGATCCACTAGTTCTGAATATGCTTTTGGGGTAATATAAGGGGAGTCAGGACGGTTATTTGGAACTTCCACAATTTACCACTTATCACAACCAAATTTAAAACACAAGCATATATTAATAACGTACAGCACCATACTCAATTTTAGTTGATTAGTTCTTTTATTGTTATTAATTATTTAATGGTCCGCCCTATCAATACAATTCAAAATCTAATATATTTACTAATACATCAAATGCAGACTAGCACAAGCAAGGAAGAGCTTTCTTAAGAAAAGAAATTTGAGGACTTTCGTGTGGAGCGTGGCATTGTATGGAAGTGAAACATGGACGATAACTAGCTCAGAAAGAAAGAGAATAGAAGCTTTTGAAATGTGGTGTTACAGAAGAATGCTGATGGTGAGATGGATAGATCGAATGACGAATGAAGAGATACTGAATCGAATTGGTGAGAGGAGATCGATTTGGCTAAATTTGACGAGAAGAAGAGATAGAATGATAGGGCTGATCTTAAGACACCCAGGGCTTGTTCAGTTGGTTTTTGAAGGAAGTGTAGGTGGTAAGAACGGTAGGGGTAGACCAAGGTATGAATATGACAAGCAGATTAGAGCAGATGTAGGCTGCAATAGTTACGTAGAAATGAAAAGGTTAGCAGAGGATAGGGTGACATGAAGGGCTGCATCAAACCAGTCTATGAACTGATGACTCAAACAAGAACAACAACAACAACAAATACATAAATATGTATAAGTACATGTTTCGAGTATTAATATTCTCTTCTTCAGCTTACAGAATAATATAACATGCATGTAAAAGACCTAATTACAAATAAATATGTCCTAATATAAACTGGTTAAAACAACAGTACGATAAAAACATATTAAAAAGTTCAAACATGTCCAGTGTCCTGTAAAGAATTCATGTATGGTACTAAAATTGAGCTGGTTGGCAATTCGTCACTGTTCGAGCAAGAGGTTATATCTCGCAATGCTCTTCCCATCCATTATTTTCCTTAAGACTGGTCACGCCTCCCAGGCACATATTGATATTTAGGCCGTCAGAAAAATATTTCTTTGTGTTCATTTTCCTTTTTTGTGCATAAAGGAAAATGAACTTTGCCGTACCGCAAACTAGGAATGTACGTTTGCTTCACTTATTTTCGCACCCCTACAGTATAATGTACGTAAGGTTCATTTGCCTTTACACTTTAGAATACGAAGAAGAACACAACGAAAATTGCTCTGAAGGACTGGATAGGAAGAGCATTGAGAGATATAACCCTTTGCCCCAACAGCGACGAATTATCTGATGTTAACCAGACATATGGCTTCCGATTGAGATAGCTAAATAAAATTACAGGTAACTCAATAGTCAAAAATTACCCGTGTTTCGCCCCAGTGCGGTTAGGGCTCATCAGATCAGATGGATACCGCGCCTTCCTGCGTGCTAGCCGGCCAGTGTCTTGGGGAGTGCGGTATCCAGCTTATGAACCCATGCCGCACTGGGGCGAAACACTGGTAATTTTTGACCATTGAGTTTCCTGAATTTTATTTAATTATCTAACGTTGTTGTGGTGTGACATCATTATGACGTTCATAGTACCATATATTAACTCTCTACAGGACACTGCACATAACATGAATTATACTCATGTTTGGTTGTTTATATTTATGTTCTTTATTGTATTGTTGTTTTTAACAATTTTAATGTTAGAGCATAAAATAAGTTCTTTTACATGCATGTGATTTTAATATGCAAGCTGAAGAAGAGAATATTAATTCTGGAAACATATACTTATTTATGTATTCGATGTGTTTGTAAATATACTAGATTTTGAAATTTATAGACAAGGCGGACTTTTAAATAATTAGTAAAAGTAATTTAAGTCAATACGGACCATTCGTGGTCATTATGGTCAAGCTATGGTTAATTTATTGCAAAGCTTATTTTCACATATTACATGGAAAATGTTCCTTGCGACAGAATTTTAATTCTTTTGTGCTATAATTTGGCAGAACTGTATAACATACCCTTATGCTTAGTAATAACTCTGGGTTTTGCAGTCAGATATAAACTAATGGATATATACGTTTTACAGTTTTTCATTATTTATACAATAGGCAAAAATATTTAGTGCTATTTTAGGTTCTAATGTATGAAGGTAATATTCAGCTGATAATAAAATGCTGAACTACTTTTAATTCCTGAACATATTAAAACATTATCTGAAAAATTCAGCTGCATCTGATAGGAACTTTGACACAAGGAGCATGTTGTACATGTCGAAGAGCTGAAAATATTTTAATCTAGAAAACTGCTATACAAAGTTTAAAGAAACATGCTTGCTTTAAAGTTGCTCTGCACTATAAGTTACTCCATCAGACTTCTTTCTCCGCTTATGGACAGTGGGGGCCTACTACAAGGTAAATATATTCCAGTGGGATTATTGAAATGGTTACGAAAGAACTTTGAAGCCAATATTGTCTGACAGTGTGTGAGAAAGGGACATGGGCTTTGCTTTTTATAAGCCATGCCTCTGCCCTTTAAATCCGGCATTGAGACCTTTAAAATGGCGTTTGGGAAAACCGATCACAGGATTTGAAAGAGGAAGTATTGGGGGATTTTTAAGGTTAAAATTAGAAGAACCGGGCGAGTTGGCCGTGCGGTTAGGGGCGCGCAGCTCTGAGCTCGCATGCGGAAGATAGTGGGTTCGAACCCTACTGTCGACAGCCCTGAAGATGGTTTTCCGTCGTTTCCCATTTTCACACCAGGTAAATGCTGGGGCTGTACCTTAATTAAGGCCACGGTCGCTTCCTTCACATTCCTAGGGCTTTCCTGACCCATCGTGGGTGCGACAAAAGCAAATAGAAAACGTCATTGAAAGTTCGATTTTTTGGTAAAAATATCGCAACATTTTAGTCAAGATTCCACAAGTAAGTGCTGGGAGTTTAGGTCAGTGGTATTCAAATTTTTTGGTTAGCGTACCCCAAAATCCAATTGTTTTATCTTCGTAACCCCGAAGTAAGAATATAATAATAATAATAATAATAATAATAATAATAATAATAATAATAATAATAATAATAATAATAATAATAATAATAATGTGTGGCTATTTCTAGCAGGGTGCAGCCCTTGTAAGGCGAACCCTCCGACGAGGGTGGGCGGCATCTGCCATGTGTAGGTAACTGAGTGTTATTGTGGTGGAGGATAGTGTTGTGTGTGGTGTGTGAGTTGCAGGGATGTTCGGGACAGCACAAACACCCAGCCCCCGAGCCACTGGATTTAACCAGTGAAGGCTAAAATCCCCGAACCGCCCTGGAATCAAACCCGGCCCCTCTGAACCGAAGGCCAGTACGCTGACCATTTAGCCAACGAGTGGGACAAGTAAGAATATAATACGTTTATACCAGAAATAACAAATTATTGTTGCTGGATGCCAAATACTATTAACTGTAATCATTATCTTCCACAACTTATTTTGCTTGGGCAGGGTCTCTGCACGCACTGAGGCTTGAAAGAGTTGTACCCGGGGATTTAACATTGTATGCCCTTCCCGACACCACGGGATTTTCAAACCGGAAATCAAACCACGGTCGTCGGAGCGACAAGCAAGCAGCTAAGCCGCTACACTGTCCTTTTCCCCAATAATAACAATAATGTATTTTTATATATTTTATATCTCCTCGCTAGACAAAGGAAACCTCGTAACTTCTTTGGAGTAAACAATACAGAAGCAGCTCAAAACTGAGCGCGGATCGGTGGTTGAAAAACTGTTCCTGGCAGATGGAGAAACGTGGTTTTCTCATGAGTGGAATTACCTAGCAACGATACACACACACACACGCGCGCGCGCGCGCGCATACACACTCACACACACACACAAACGAGTATTATTTTTATGTAAAAATTACTATTGTACTATCCATACTTACTGAAGAAAGTTTGAAGTGAATTAATGGATTTCGAAACAAAATATATATTTTTTTAAACGCAATGTCGCATAAGTAAACAATTTTACATACCTATTCAATTAATAGTTCAGAGAGCGGAATCTGTGTAGTGGTAGACAAAAACACCAAATCAAACAAGATTTTATTGAAAATAAGCTCACTCAACTCTTTTCTGAACTGCTCACAAGAAACAGTTCGGAACTACGATAAATTTGCGTACCCCTAGTGGTACATGTACCACACTTGAAATACCACAGGTTGAGGTCATACATATTCGGATTAATTTACAAGTTGCTTAATTTCTTGTCTAGCCATGCGATAATGAAAATTTACTTAATGCTGTGTTGGACCTGATGTCATGTCAACCTCCTACCGACATACAATATATATTCATGGAGTTATGGAAAACCTCCGACGGTTAATTTTTTGCTTTAGTGTTTGAACAGAAATATGCAATCTGAGCACATGACAAAAATATATGTCTACAGAGTACTGTGTAATTGATTTCTCCTGTTAACCTTACGGTTGTGAGTTTTTGAACGTCAGATGGAAAGAGCTGGTATTGAATAAAGAAGAGAACCCCCATGAAAAAAAAAAGGTAATGCGAAGATAAAAATAAATAAAGGAGATCTGAAATGAAGCAGTCGAGAGTTGCCACTATCTAATGATAAGGACTAAGCTGAACACAAATATCATCAAAAGGCACACCACCACAGTATATCCACTATTCATGAGGCAAGCGTTGGTCACTAACTAAACTTGAAATCATAAAAATGGGAGGGAAAACAGCACAGAAGAACGAGAGATGGAGGTCATTATATCATATATAACCATACAGCTACAATTTACTGAGCCATCATAAAGAAGATGAGGCCAGTACTTCAACATCAAATAGAGGTTTTATCGTCTGTAGAAAACTCTTGTGCCAGTCAGCAAAATTACATTCCGAATGTTCTGCTAATATACAAGCAAGTTTCGTCCATTCATGTTTCAGTTACATCAAAGGCAATTATTTTGTCATCATTTCAAAGATTCTGTCCTGGTTGTGGGCTAGATAGGCTCATATGTTATAGATGGATTCTGGCGCTGAGACGAAAGCATCGGGAAACTACGTAAGTCCAAATATCCTCAGTACTCCTCTCTAGCGATGCCGAGACTATCTGAGACTGCTGATAATTGAGCTGCTGCGGATGCAACCATCCTTCAGGCTACGGAACCAACATGTATATTGTATAAAGGCAGCAACACGTCATGTACAAATGGCCACTCATGCTTGACATGACATGGAGTTTTATTGATACCAACTACGAGTGCACAAAGGCCAACAGGTGGCGCTGGACAGCAACACGTCATGTACAAATGGCTACTCATGCTTGACATGACATGGAGTTTTATTGATACCAACTACGAGTGCACAAACAGGCCAACAGGTGGCGCTGGACAGCAACACGTCATGTACAAATGGCTACTCATGCTTGACATGACATGGAGTTTTATTGATACCAACTACGAGTGCACAAAGGCCAACAGGTGGCGCTGGACAACAACACGTCATGTACAAATGGCCACTCATGCTTGACATGACATGGAGTTTTATTGATACCGACTGTCAGTGCACAAACAGGCCAACAGGTGGCGCTGGACAACAACACGTCATGTACAAATGGCCACTCATGCTTGACATGACATGGAGTTTTATTGATACCGACTGTCAGTGCACAAACAGGCCAACAGGTGGCGCTGGACAACAACACGTCATGTACAAATGGCCACTCATGCTTGACATGACATGGAGTTTTATTGATACCGACTGTCAGTGCACAAACAGGCCAACAGGTGGCGCTGGACAACAACACGTCATGTACAAATGGCCACTCATGCTTGACATAACATGGAGTTTTATTGGTACCGACTATGAGTGCACAAACAGCCCAACAGGTGGCGCTGGACAACAACACGTCATGTACAAATGGCCACTCATGCTTGACATGGAGTTTTATTAATACCAACTATGAGTGCACAAACAGGCCAACAGGTGGCGCTGGACAGCAACACGTCAATGATGCCGCACGAGACCCGTGTACGGTATAAAAGGAGCTGTTGTGAGAGAGGGCATCAGATGTGCATGCTGAGGATTACGTGCAGAGCCGCCACTTATGTCATGCTTGGCTTCCCTGGTCCCTCGACCTCAAACCATGTGATTATTGGTTGTGGGGTTACCTGAAGTCGCAAGTCCACCGCGATCGTCCGACCTCATTAGGGATGCTAAAGGACAACATTCGACCGCAATTTCTCACCATAACTACGGATATGCTTCTTCCCATTACAATGAATTACATGATGCTGAAGCTATGTATACCTGTACTGATAATGATAGTGATCAGAGTTGTAGTGCAACTCAAAATGGGAGAATGTTTTCTCTGAAGTTAATGTAGATGCTTTAAAAAAAATACTAATATTGGTATTGTATGTTCTAAGTATGCCTGGCTCGAATACATATGTTGAGAAAGGCTTTTATTTTCAAATCGGAAGAAACAAATGAAATCATGCAAGGAATGGGTGTTCAGCAACTCTGACAAGGTCAGAAATTCAAGTCTACTTTAATTTTGATCATACTTTCCAGAAATTTCATAACTTAAGGGAGATTCAGCATTATTGAAAAAAGTCTAAAAGTGAAGAAAAATACGAGCTTTATTTTAGGTAAAAATTCAATAATAAAGTGTTCATGCCTGGAATGTGATTATAGTATAGCGTTTTTTATTGAGCATATGTCGTTATGGCGAGCCCCTTATCGGCATTTCGAAAAACCTATCTGTGGAGTGTTCAAAGAACCGGCCATAATTGCATCAGGTTATTTGTCATGCTACAAGATGCAAGAGGCGAATGTGTAGACATGAACAAAGAACAGGTTCCCAGATATACCGGCAGATATACCGTAGGTTCCATTTCATCCCACGTGAACAGTCCTCATACGAGGATACTGCCACCAACAGCTGAGCTGGTAATTATTGGCAACATTTTTTCATTTGCTCGGTAACGAATTCGTACCCTGCCATCGTCGTGTACGAACTGGTAGCTTGGCTCATCCGACCAGGTGAACTTTTTCCATACTTTGAAAGTTCAAAGGCGTTGTTCCCTTATCAATGTCGGTCATTGTACCTTCTCATGCCTGGTGAGCAAAAGTATCTCTGTTGGATGGTGACTCCTCTAATCTATTGCGGAGAAATGTTTCTGGATGGCATAGCTGGTCACGCTTCTATAAGGGGCGATCAAAAAGTTTCCGTTCGATGGCCGTACAGTCCTGAATCGGGATGCCAATCATGTAAAAATCACCATGAGCGTTGATTCATTCATCCCGCCGACCCATAAGGTTGAAGATCACCGTGTGGTAAAACACCGTTTCCTGCTGCGTGAAGAAGTTCGTAATCACCTGCTGCACATCCTCGCCCGACAGGAAGCGTCGACACTTCAAGGCCTTTTTGAGGGGACCGAAGGCATGATAATCCATTGAGGAGAGATCAGGACTATAGGGCGTGTTCTCGAGTGTTGTTGTCCGTAATGGATGAGGCTGGCCTCCCAGATCGACCGGTGTCTTGTATCGAAAATACACCGTCTTCATTCTCCGATGGATGTCCAGCGGTGTTTGTCCTTCGGCAGCCAAGAACAGAACAACAACACGTTGGTCCTGTTTGGACCCATTTGGTAGTAACTGAGGAAGGTTGAATTTCTTTCTACTAGAATTTCCTGACCGGGAGAGTTGACCGTACGGTTGGGGGCGCGCAGCTATGAGCTTCCATCCGGGGGATAGTGGGTTCAAACCACACTGTCGGCAGCCATGAAGACGGTTTTCCGTGGTTTCCTACGTTCACACCAGGCAAATAATGGGACTGTACCTTGATTAACGCCACGGCTGCTTCTTTCCCACTCCTAGCCCTTTCCTATCCCATCGTCGCTTATAAGACGTCTCTGTGTCGGTGCGACGTAAAACCAACAGCAAGAATTTCCTGAGTAACGTGGCCGCATTTAACGCACGCACCTCGGTACGACACGACCGCCACACTAATCCCTTTGCCTACATCTCCGTACTTATACACCCACATCGGATCGCGCTACGTTGGATGTCCGCTGCAGCATCGCCCTCAAACGGAAACTTTTTGATCACGTCTTATATGCAGACCGTCGGTCTTCTGAGTTGTAAGTCACGAACTGTGAAGTTCACACTGCCACCTGGTAAGAAATTATACTGTAAACAACATAAACAACAGGCAGTGAAGAGGGCATTCCAAGTTGTTGTGTTGTGGTAGCGATAGTTGTGATTGTTTAGTTGAATTTTAATTGGAAATATCACGTGGTGTCAGGACTTATACGAAGCCCAAAACACTAGCCCAAAGCTCAAAATCAGCCAGAGTCGTTCTAGTGACTTGAAAAGTAAGTGAGTAAGGTTGAAGTTCCTTTATAATGGAATTTCCTGAGGAACGACCTCACACGAACATTAAACACAAGAATGACAGTTCAAGAAAATATCGCATAGAAGTTCCCGTATACAATGTATAGAATGCTATAGCAACTGTCTTCTTGCTACTGAGTTCAGAACATCTCTAGAAGATTTATAATTCCCATAGAATTATTGATGTAATACAGTGAATTACAAGAGATATTTGGAGACTTCTCTTACACTCAATCACATCCACATATTCGTCTCCACATACAAAGAGAAGAGAATTCTGATGTGGAGATGCTTTTGTACCATTGCCAAGAACAGTTTGTAGGAAAAAACAGACCATAGAATAAAGAAAGAAGGACGAAGAGCGAGGAGAATATTTTATGACTTGAAGCCAGGGAGGTTCTTGGGAGCATTTAAGTGTGAAGCTAGCCTTGCAACCAGTGTTAATGTGACGTAACATACTTCACATATTGTACTGTGGGAAAAAGTTAAAAGAAACATGCTCCTTTGCAATGACTATTAAAATTTAAGGAAATAGGAATTGTTTTGGAGGAAGTAGAGTTGGTTTTCTGTTATTGGTCTGAAAAACACAGCACTTTTATTAGCAAAGATTTATTGCTTTATTTGTTTACTAAGATAAAAATTGCTGTCATTTCTCAAAAACTTTTCTACTATTTTACTTTTAGGAATTGAGAAAATGTGTTTTTCCTGTGAATATAGAGGGCAATGTCCTTACAATGTATTATAATCAGAACGAGAGTTATCTACTTATAATTCACTAAGTTTCTCAGGCGCAAGAGGATTTCTCTTTAGAGTCTTAAGGTAAACTGGGATTCCAATAGGCTATATTCAAAAGGGAATAGCAGTTCCGTTGTTGCCATTGGAATGAGAATATACGACGACGTAAATTATTTGAAACTTGACATTTGGACGATAATGAGCAAGGTAATATTGTCTAAATAATGAAAGGTAAACAAACCAACAAGACACTCAACAAAGGTAGCAACATAACACTGTTCCATCAAAATTAGAATGCCTGACTTTCTTCCTTTGCAGCATACGTCGTACCTTAAATAAGGATACGACCACTACCTTTCCCATCCTTGCATCATCGAAAACCCGAATGACTGGAACAATCCACCCCTTCCCCTATAACCATAGTTCACATTGAACCTAACCTAAATATCTATGTATTCGTGAATAACTATTGACCTGATTCCCATAAATGCCTGAGCAATATGATTTTTATTTATTTATTTATTTATTTATTTATTTATTTATTTATTTATTTATTTATTTATTTATTTTTTTTTTATTTATTTATTTATAATGTGAAGAATTTAGGGCTCACAGCCATCTCATGTAATTAACCATTTACCATGTCTTTTGGATGTCTGTTACAATATAATCTTAAATATGGTTGTAATCATCAACGAACGAATTATATTAAAGAAAGAAGTAAGCAATAAGAGAATAAAGAGAAGAGAACCACATGCTCGAGAAAGTTCAAGAAAAGCTGTATAATTCTTATTACGAAAGTCTGGCTGATTTTTTTTTTTTTTTTTTTTTTTTGCTAGAGGCTTTACGTCGCACCGACACAGATAGGTCTTATGGCGACGATGGGATAGGAAAGGCCTAGGAGTTGGAAGGAAGCGGCCGTGGCCTTAATTAAGGTACAGCCCCAGCATTTGCCTGGTGTGAAAATGGGAAACCACGGAAAACCATCTTCAGGGCTGCCGATAGTGGGATTCGAACCTACTATCTCCCGGATGCTGGCTGAAAATTAATCAACATGCCACATTCGATACTTTGTGATAATGAAGGTAGTTAGGGAGCTCGTGATCCCGAGGGAAAAACTAGCAAACGTATCATTAAATATAAGAATAATAATAATAATGTTATTTGCTTTACGTCCCACTAACTACTTTTTAAGGTTTTCGGAGACGCCGAGGAGCCGGAATTTAGTCCCGCAGGAGTGCCAGTAAATCTACCGACACGGGGCTGTCGTATTTGAGCACCTTCAAATACCACCGGACTGAGCCAGGATCGAACCTGCCAAGTTGGGGTTAGAAGGCCAGAGCCTTAACCGTCTGAGCCACTCAGCCCGGCTCATTAAATATCTAGGAAATTATATCTACTTCGATATCTCCACGTTCGATATTTTGTCGACTGTTGATTTTAAATACCATGGAAATGTTGATAAATAATTCATATTGGAATAAAGAAACTCATTAAATTTTCTTAAAGTTGGAGAATTGATTGGTTTAATCTGCCGACGAGGCAGATAATGACGGACATGTTCTACAAAATATCCAGTCAAAGGCACTAGTCCTCAGAACGGTATAGTAGTGACGTTTTGCCGGGCTGAGTGGCTCAGACAGTTAAGGCGCTGGCCTTATGACCCCAACTTGGCAGGTTCGATCCTGGCTCAGTCCGGTGGTATTTGAAGGCATTCAAATACGACAGCCTCGTGTCAGTAGATTTACTGGCACGTAAAAGAACTCCCGCGGGACTAAATTCCGGCACCTCGGCGTCTCGGAAGACCGTAAAAGTATTTAGTGGGACGTAAAACAAATAACATTATTATTTATTATTAGTAGTGAAGTTTGTGAGTGTCCAGCATGCTACGTTATAATGCATGTATCGTCAACTCTGAGCAAAGTACCTTCGCAGCCAGCCTGCTCCAGGCTTCGGAGCGACGGGAGGGCCTGAGTGGGGAACGAAGGGGAAGTTCATGACGTCATGTGTACCGAAGTTCAGTGGTGATCCAATATATTCCTACATCTTGCCAAACCAACACATTCGATCCAGAAATGTTTATGGTTAATTAATAAATATATTATATCTCTTTGAAGAATATGTAAACAAACCATAAAAATTGTATTTTCAAGGTATAAACATAACACGTGGCTTGTAAATACTAGTATAATGAAAATTTAATGTAATCAGAAAATATTGCATAATGCCTTAGTTTCATTGTCTATGAATAGTTTCCTTGTCCTGATAGGCCTACACGATATAATCTGTATCACGTTCGTTACGCATGAACCATATTCCAAATATTAATAATAAGTGCGCTTCTTGGCCTAACGGTCAGAGTTGAGGACTTTCGTTCAGGGGTACCAGGTTTGATTATCGGTCGGGTCGAGGATTTTAATCCCATCTGGTTAACTCTTCTGGCTCGGAGATTGGGTGTTCATGTTTGTCTCAACATTATCCTCTTCATATTCATACAACACAACAAACATTCTACCAACCCCTCTACATAGGGGTGACGTCAGGAAGGGCATCCAGCCGTAAAACGAAAAACAAATCCACATGTGTTACACAGTTCAAACCCGAGACCTCACAGTTGTGGAAAATTCGGTATAATAACAATCACAAAATATTAGAGTGTTAGCATTATCTTCTTGCTGTTACTGCAAGTTCCACCACAGCCTGTCTCCCTTTGTTCCCAGTTGTCACGAGTAGTGCGAGCAATCTCTACTGCTTACAGCAATGATTTGATTACATATGTTATAATGTATGTTACGCTGCTGTAACTAAACAAAATAGCAAAGATATATTTTTTACAAGTTACTTTACGTCGCACCGACACAGCTCTTACGGCGACAATGGGATAGGAAAGGGCTAGAAGTGGGAATGAAGCAGCCGTGGCCTTAATGAATTTGCAGTCCCAGCATTTGCCTGGTGTGAAAATGGAAAACCATTTTCAGGGCTGCCAACAGTGGGGCTTGAACCCACGATTTCCCGAATGAAAGCTCACAGCTGCGCACCAACTTGTACGGTAGCAAAGTTTAGAGAATGTGAATAAGATGACGAAAATGTTTTGAAAATTCCACTAGAAAATTAAAGCTTCCAAATGTAAAACTATATAACTAAACCTACAACTGTCCCACACTACCTAACGGGAAATATCCCTGAAAAGAAAATGGAATATGGCTGGATAAGGATCAGATTACGATATGCATTAGGGTGTATTTTCATTTTCTCTGAAAATAGTTGTTCTTGTTTCGAGGGACAAGACTGCGCGGTTATCATAGACTTTAAAGAAACTCAACAAGTGAATATAAGTTAAACCTATGTGAAGAAATCAAATTTTCTTGCTACCTGTTTCAATATCACACAAATACAGAATGGTTTCCAGTAATGCTGAGAAAGGAAAGTGCTAAAATCGAATGAATGAATGAACGAATAAATAAGTAAATAAATAAATAAGTGAATCATGTCCCTGGCGATAGGCGGATAGAATTTGTATTTTATTTATTTTTTCTTCCTCTCCCTTTGCACTCCTATTTGCAAAAGGCAACAACTACAGTGAATGAAGAAAGAACCGAGCGATTTGGCCGTGCGGTTAGGGGCGCGCAGCTGTGAGCTTGCATTCGGGAGTTAGTAGGGTCAAACCCCACTGTCGGAAGCCCTGAAGACAGATTGCTGTGGTTTCCCATTTTTACATCAAGCAAATGATGGGGCTGTACCTTAATTCAGGCCACGCCCGCTACCTTCCCACTCCCAGCCCTTCCCTTTCCCATCGTCGCCATAAGATCTACCTGTGTCGCTGCGTCGTAAAACTGATTGTAAAAAAAAAAAAAAAAAAATAGAAAAGAAAAAGTGAAGAGTAATACTTGTTTTCAATTCATGTGATTCTAATTATAAATTTTCACTACTTACCTTTGGACTTAAAGGCGGATTTATATGGAAAACATGATATAAATTTAAACATGGGAGGCGATAACAGTATATTCGCGAGTTTGCCACTTCACATTCAGTAATTATTTGAATATGTGTATAGCCTAGTGTAAAGTAAGGAATATGTCAAACATTTGTCTAATACCTTTCTAACAATTGTAATATAGACCACTTAAATGCAAGCCACGGGCTATCGAAATAAATTTAAAGGAAGGCACCGTTGAGAAGAAGGGATTTATATTATCACAATGAAACTACATTTTGCTTTCGTCAGCAGCAGGGTATTTCACACTCGGTAGCTTAACGGGATGCCGACGATATAGTATAGGCCTATTGTACTTTAAAACTCAATTAAACCCCACTGTCGGCAGTCCTGAAAATGCTTTTCCGTGGTTTCCCATTTTTACACCAGGCAAATGCTGGGGCTGTACCTTAATTAAGGCCACAGCCGCTTCCTTACCACTCCTAGCCCTTCCCTGTCCCATCGTCGCCATAAGACCTATCTTTGTCGGTGCGACGTAAAGCAGCTAGCAAAAAAACAAAAACCTCAATTACATCTTTTCTGGAAATAATAGAAGGTCACGTGAACAGTATCTCGTTTGTTTTGAAATATTTTGCCTTTATGCTGTGTGCTTTGCAGCTGATCAACTCAAAATACATCTTCTTATTAAATTTGATCTAAATATAAAAGCACCCATTACATAAAACTGAAATATAAAGTCAATAACATCAATCATTCAGATAGTTGATCTGAATCTAAAATAAGAGAGACGTAAGTTTGCAAAAGAATACAGTGTACATCGCTTAGTACATTAGGCCCTTATCTCTTTTAAACTAAGATTTGAACTCACTTTTCTCCCCAGTTACCTTACTCTGATCCCGAATTTGCGAAAGGAGAAGGGAATTGAACCTGGGAAAACCACTATGCTGATCCTGAATTACGGTGAATAATAATAAGTTTGTGAATCATGTAAATAACACTTAAAGAAGTTCCAGCCAGGTCAGATTCCTTAGATTTGTTCTGCCTTTATCAACAAAATAACGAGAAGAGGTACCTGCATTTGAATCCCCTGTAATCACCATATCACTGGAACTGGCTATGTTACATCTCCAATGTCTTCTTCTTCTTTTTCTTCTCATTCACTAACTTCACTGTTGGATACATGATCACTGGTTATCACAAAATCCTGGTCAGCATTGGAATAGTCATATTCATCATCGTATAACTTTTCCTCTATTTCACATGCTAAAATCCTTCCAGTCGATGCTGTCATGTTTAAAACTTCATGGAGACACTAATGCTATTGTTTACTGAACACATGAACACGGTAGGGTCTTTGAAACTTAAACCTCAGAAAATAACCCTGTCGGTCCGCTGGACAGAACTAGGTAGGTCAACGGTCGGGCCGGGCATAAGAGAACCACTGCTACTTTGCGCAAGTGACAGGAAAAGAATAACTGATGAACCTCGTAGATAAGAACTGTAATCATTACAGGAAGATACAGAGACGACCAGTCCTCCGAATGTTGAAGCCTTGGAATAATTGCAAAATTTCATACTACTGGATCTCAGGGGCCCAGCCCGGCCGTTTTAGGGTTAAGAGCTGATACTTATCTCAGTACAATGATTCCCCATTTTAAGTTCTTTAACGATCAATTGACTTGAGTCCCCATGCATTATCTGTGATTGAATTATGTGTATCTTCGTGGTATGAGTCACGGTGATCTAATAATAATTCTTCAGTTTATCTCCTCGTCAGATCTACTTACATTCAGTTCCCATTTACTCGCTTTCACTCCTCTTCGATCAGGATGTTGCATCCAGTCACATTTCCTGGTATTTATTGAAGCTTGTATGATCTTAGGATGACTAATGTGCACCCTGCACTGTAAATCTTATCAGAGAACGGAAGAAATAATGTTGGTTACACCCTTACCTCCCCATTCCATGCGTCACCCCTCACATGCAGTGCTTGTCTAGAATACAATCGTCTATTGTGTAGGAAATGCGCATTCTTCCCAGAAATTTACTTCCTTTACACCATATGTTCCTTGCGACTGATGTTACTTGGGTAGTATTACCAATGGCTTTCAATGATAGAGAAGAGTTCGTGAGTGTTAGATAGGAAAGCGTATGGCGTAGCAGTACAGCCCATGTCAAAACTGGATGCCGTGAGCAACAGAGCTTCGAAGAATTTATGTTTGTGGTGTTAGTAAAACTTGTTTTTCGGAGCTGAATAACAAGCTATTTTGTGTATTTGGTAGAGAATTGCTCTCCTTTTCAGCACCTGAAAGTTCAAAATGAATTCCTGATGCCCCTGGCTATTAAGCCACTGTTATGATCAAGGATATTTGGGTACAACACTGCAATTACTGTACTAATGTCAGAGTTTCTCTCTATCAACCCTCGGTAAGCTCTAGTTCTCTCCTGATCTGAAAGTTAATAAGTTAATGGCCTACGAAAATTTCTCGTCTTTATTGATAATCTTGATTTTTCTTCCTTTCTTTCCTTCTTTTCTTTCTTTCTTTCTTTCTTTCTTTAGTTCCTTTCCCAATTCCACTCTTCTTCGCTCTCTCTCTCTCCCCCTCTCTCAACTGATTTTCTGATTTTCCCATTTTATCTTCTTCATGTGTCTCCCCTTTCTATTCCTCTTTTCATAACATCCTATATGTTCTTTCCCTTTCTACCTTTCTTCCCTTCATCCAAAGTTATTTGTTCTCAATTCTTTATATCTTTATTTATTATTTATCATTTGCTTCCTTTCTTTGTTTCTTTCCTTCTATTATCTTTAATTTTCATCTCATTCCCTCATTCCTGCTCTTTCTTTCTCATCTTCTGTCTCTTTCTATCTTTCTTTCTCACAATGATCCTTACCCTTCTTCTTTTCAATTATCTGACATTTTATATTTCTCTATTTGTAGAGCCCTGCGCGGATGTACAAAATAACATCCGCATCCACACTTCCTTCATCCGCAGCCGCATCCGCTAATGGTTATCCGCTGATACTGTAAATATTTATCTACAGGACGGATACATCTCTTAACATAATACAATGGGCCTGACACCTGGCTCCAGAACCCCTACAGTCACAGGTTTATGAGGGATTATCTCTTGCGACAACTACCGATGTATTGACCTTTGTTCCTTTCTTCCATTTTGCGGGCAGGGGTCAGGTACGCTTAGGTCATGTTTACGGCTTTTTGGTCTCAAAGATCTTTATATATCACCATTCACCCACACCACTGTGAAGGGTCACCTAACCACAAGCCAAAATAAGAGTATACCTGAGCGAAATTCAATAAACGTCATTATTTAGAAATTATCAGCAAAATAATCCGCACTGCTATACAGTTTGTATCCGCCAAGACACTAACTTCGCGATTATCCGATCCACGGATATCCGCATCCGTGCAGGTCTCTAGATATTTGTTTCTTCATTTCTTTTTTCTCCCACATCATGTTCAATTTGCTCCTATCTTTCTCTTTCTTTTTTTTTTTTTGCTCTTTATCTAACTTTGCTTTTTCACTTACTCTCACTCCCTCTTAATATTGTAAGGCCTATCTTTTTTCTATATATCTTCTTTCCTTTCTTCTCTCATTATATTTACTTCTTTTCTTCCTATCATTTTCTCCTTAATTTTGTGTTTTCACCGTACTGCTTTCTTTCTTTCTTTCTTTATTTAAAATGAGGGGTCGGAAATCATCCGTGGTGTAGGGGTAGCGAGTCTGCCTCTTACCCGTAGGCCCCAGGTTTGATTCCCGGCTCGGTAACTGCAGTCGCTTAAGTGCGGCCAGTATCCAGTATACGGGAGATAGTGGGTTCGAACCCCACTGTCGGCAGCCCTGAAGATGGTTTTCCGTGGTTTCCCATTTTCACACCAGGCAAATACCGGGGCTGTACCTTAATAAAGGCCACGGCCTCTTCCTTCTCACTCCTAGCCCCTTCCTGTCCCATCGTCGCCATAAGACCTATCTGTGTCGGTGCGACGTAAAACAAATAGCGATTCCCGACCAGGTCAGGGTCAGCGGTCACTTGATAGGCCAAGGCCCTTAAAGAACTGTAGTGCCATTGGGTTTTGGGAGGGGGGGGGGGGTCGGGAATCATCATCATAACTACTGAGTGTATATATAACCCCTTTAATTGTTTTGTCAG
This sequence comes from Anabrus simplex, assembly GCF_040414725.1. NCBI lineage: Eukaryota > Metazoa > Arthropoda > Insecta > Orthoptera > Tettigoniidae > Anabrus > Anabrus simplex. The sequence goes on from NC_090271.1 coordinate 274,053,329, forward strand.
AAATGTTAACGTTTATGTGTAGAGTTTATCTCGATGGCCATTGCTATTACAGCTTGGAACAAAAATTATAATAACCACTGTTGTGTACTGATATGAATATTACAATGGTTCTCGTTGTATCAGTTATTGTGGCAGTATTTTCTAAATACGAAAGCAGGAAATTGTGTGCTGAAATATTTGCAAGTGTGGTAATTTTCAATGTGCAGATGATATGCAACTAGTACAGTATTAAACAGAAATTAAGTAATGAAAGTGATAAATTAATGTCCTTATAAAGAAATTAGTCTCATGAATTTTCGTTTAGAAGAAAGGAGCATGCTAATTTAGCCAGAAGATGAATCTATTGTGGTGGTCTATATCGGTTTATATCTTATTATTAACACAGGTAAAGAGTAATAAATGAATGCATTATTATTATTATTACCGGGCGAGTTGGCCGTGCGCGTAGAGGCGTGCGGCTGTGAGCTTGCATCCGGGAGATAGTAGGTTCGAATCCCACTATCGGCAGCACTGAAAATGGTTTTCCGTTGTTTCCCATTTTCATACCAGGCAAATGCTGGGGCTGTACCTTACTTAAGGCCACGGCCGCTTCCTTCCAACTCCTAGGCCTTTCCTATCCCATCGTCGCCATAAGACCTATCTGTGTCGGTGCGACGTAAAGCCCCTAGCAAAAAATTATTATGATTATTATTATTATTATTATTATTATTATTATTATTATTATTATTATTATTATTATTAATTCAGCGGGTATTTGTTAACATCAATTAATAATCGATTTTACTTTTGCTAATAATTCTTTCCATTATTGAATGTAGTATGGGGTAGTACAATACAAAATGAATGATGGAGTTGGGTACAAGTTCCGTGCGTTTCATAGAATGTGCTTTTTCAACTCGATCTTTTAATATCCTCCTGTCCTTGATGGCCTAGGAAGAGTCAATTTTTGGTTTCAATAAAAGATAAAGGATCTCTCTCAATGTTCACGATGGAGCGCTAGCAGTCCCACGATGTAGACCTTATATAGTAATTATAAGCGAGTGGCCAAGATTTTATCTGTAATTACCAGTATTCATTGTCCGGTTCCATGGCTAAATGGTTAGCGTGCTGGCCTTTGGTCACAGGTGCCCGGGGTTCGATTCCCGGCAGGGTCGGAAATTTTAACCATCATTGGTTAATTTCGTTGGCACGGGGGCTGGGTGTATGTGTTTTCTTCATCATCATTTCATCCTCATCACGACGCGCAGGTCGCCTACGAGAGTCAAATCAAAAGACCTGCACCTGGAGAGCCGAACATGTCCTCGGACACTCCCGCCACTGAAATCCATACGCCATTTCATTTCATTTTACCAGTATTCAGTTGTTGTTAGTTATTGTATTTGTCTCTTCAGAGTGAGACGTACCTTCCACTGAATCCGCAGTTACATTTAAGGCTTTAGCTGTACGGAAGTTGCAGAGGTCTGAGTGGAGCTGTGTTGGAGCACATTTAGTGGGACTGGGTGCTATGAAAGATTTTCTTTGTAGGGTAAGATGCATTTCTGGAGCACTTTCCGCTTTAGTGAGCAGAATAAAGGCAATCATTCTTCATCTTACCAAGTACGCCATGTTCGCCTGCATCATATCTGGTGATGCTACTTGAGGATTTAACGAGCCTCCAGGTGGACGAGTTATTGGACATAGCGAATTTTTAGTAATGTAGCTAGAATATTCTTCTTCTCCCTCTTCCTCGTACTTCTCTAATAGTTAGGGATCAGCACTTCATCTAGATTAAGCTCAGTTTTACGATAGCATACCTTACCTGACACTGGCACTATGTGGATGGGTGCCTGTTTTTTTGGTCAATATTACTGTAGTGTGATACATCGTATGTAAATGAAGATGTGTATACGGAAGAACACAAATATCCAGACCTCGAGACCCTCTGAACAGAAGACAACAATGCTGACCATACAGCCGAGGAGCCGAACCAGTCAGTACATGAGGAGGTCCATGATTTCTCTGTCGACAGATCATGTTCCAGAATTTATCTGGGCATATATTGACCGCGTCATAAGGACTGAGGGCCACAATCATCAACCAGAAAATCTCTAGATATAGAAGTGCAAATTCCATGAGCCTACCATCACCTACAATCTGGAAAATATCACCTAACATCCATTCAAGTGATAGGTTTGATGGTGGGAACGAGACGAACAATGCCCCGCCTTTTCGCAGTTTTCTGTTCGTGCTTGGATAACGCCTTTATGATTGATTTTGAACTCATAACTCTGAAACGATCTCTGGCCGTAATTAAAAATGATTTATATTCTGCGTAACCACTAAATGTTTGTTATATCGTTTGATAGAACTGTTATTGTAATTATTTATTATTCACTTGAATCAGAAGCAATAATATACGATGGAGTAAATAAATGTTGCAAATAAGTTATAAAATTGGAAAATAAATAAAATGTCTCATATTAGATTATCTTCGCCAAGAAATGGGCCACTTTCGTAGCCCTATCACAGCCTACCATTGTGCAGGTACGCCGGTGTACAATCGGGAAATCTGACGAACACTCAACAGACTTCGGAATGGTGTGGGGGAAAGTAGAGTTAATTTAAGTAAATCGAAATATCTACGGGGTTCAGATCTCTGGGAGTGTGAGGAGAAACAGACAACAATATTGAAACTGAAACGGCATAGTTTACATAGGCCTGGGTGTTTTAAATAGACTCTATTTCCATTGTTTAGTATGCCTGATTCTGCCAGCATTTCTTTGGCAATTTTCAAAATTAAAATTAAAGTAGGAAATGTTTGAAAATCCTTGCTATATTTACATGTTAAGAAATTACCCTAAACAACCACAGAAATCCAAATGAGGCTAAAACAGGAATATCGTACAAACACTCTGGATTAGATGTACAGTATGCTCTCTCATCAAGACAGCTTCGTTTCGAATCCCATCAAATGCATCTGGGAGATAGGAAGTGAAAATTCATGACCCTGTGTTTCAGAATCACGTTAGACCGGAGATCCCGCGGCCAAGAACCCAGTAATCCATAAAGACATAAATTGTCTGTACATTTCGGAATTTTATTTTTACTTTATTAATCATGTACCTGACCTGTCAGTATATGTCCGCGCCTGTACATAAATATTTGGCAATTTCTTCCTAATAGAATCGGTAGCCAGTAATTGCAACGTAGATATAATATAATCATGATCTGTACATATCACATTAAAAAATCTATTGTTGATTTTTCAATTCTTCTAATTTTCATTATTGTGATTTTTAAAATATATTATTATTTTGTGTTACAGGCCAATGAAGACAACGTTAAATAACTGTTACATATTTTGGAAGTCTTTTTAATAATAATAATAATAATAATAATAATAATAATAATAATAATAATAATAATAATAACGTTCTTGGATTTATGTCCCACCAACTAATTTCACGGTTTCTGGAGATACCGGGGTGCCGCAATTTAGTCCCGCGGGACTTTTACGTGCCAGTAAATCTACTGACAAGAGGCTGATATATTCGAGCACCTTTAAATACACCTGAACTGAGCCAGGATCGAACCTACCACGTTGGGGTCGGAAGGCCAGCGTCTCAACCGTCTCAGCCCGGCGGAAGTCTTTTTAGCAGCCCAGAATCGCTGGATTCTTTCCTTTGTACCCCGCCGTCTTTCCATCATCCAGCGACAGTTCTGCTTTTGTTCTTCAAGAAAGCCCTTGATGTTTTCTATTTGTAACCGGTACTGTACTCGACTTGGGATGTCATCTCGCTCTAGCCCATTCTTGTTGAAGTACTGTACTTCTTCTCCTCCTGGAATATTTCCTTCATAGTGTTTCTAATTTGCTTTACCTGAAATAATACCTATAACACAGATACATAGTTACATACATACATTACAGGCTGTTATGCCTTTCAGCGTTCAATCTGCAAGGCTCTGTGAATTTATTAAACGTCGCTACAATCCTCTATTTGCAACTAGTGCTGTAAGGTAAGGGTTATTCTGCCCGAAGGCAGGTCCGAACCTCCGCAGAGGTGTTCCTGACCCGGAGTTTACGTGCGGTAGGGTGGCCAGTTCCTTTCTGCTCCTCCATTCCCTTACCCCCCACCAACAGTGCGTGGCAACCCAACCAACTCCTGACCACCCCCAATGTTGCTTAACTTCAGAGATCTCACGGGATCCGGTGTTTCAACACGGCTACGGCCGTTGGCACTAGTGTTGTGGCCACGTTTAATTCAATACTTCTTATCTTTAAGTCGTTAGAAACTGAGTCTAACCATCGTCGTACTGGTCTCCTTCTACCTCTCTTACCCTCCATAACGGAGTCCATTATTATCCTAGGTAACCTATCCTCCTCCATTCGCCTCACATGACTCCAACACCGAAGCTGTTTTATGCGTACAGCTTCATGCATGGAATTCATTCCTAACTTAGTGTTTATCTCCTCATCCTAAGTACTCTCCTGTTTGTACCAGCAATCATTCTCGCTACCTTGATATCTGTTACTTCTGACTAATGAATAAGATATCCTGAATCCATCCAGCCTTTACTCCCGTAAACAAAGTTAGCCTGAAAACAGAGCGATGTAAAGATAGTTTCGCCCGGGAGCTGACTTCATTTTTACAGAATACTCTTGATCGCAACTGCGAGCTCACTGCATTAGCTTTAATGCACCTTAATTCAATCTCACTTACTATACTACCATCCTGGGAGAACACGCATCCTAAATGTTAGAGCTTTGTATCACCATTTATGACATTCAATTCCCTTGGATTACTTAACTACTGACATCAAGTTAGTCTTCGAAAGGCTAATAATAATAATAATAATAATAATAATAATAATAATAATAATAATAATAATAATAATAATAATAATAATAACCAGCAAATGTACCCCTGCTTCGGTACGGTATTCTATATTGCACACGGATTTCTCAGTAAATTACTGTAAAGACAGCGTAACACTATATTAAATGGCATGTCTCTTAGCGCTACTCGAGAAACAAAACATGGAAAACACCATTTGTTTCCAATGTAAGGTAGACATTAGAAAAGTTTTGTTGATAATGGCAGGCCACATTTCCTACTGCCAATAAAAATCGAGTTCGGAAGTTTATACTATAACGGCAGGCTCACTTGGCAATTGCCATTCACAGTAGAGATGGATAGTTTTCATTATAAACACAGTCTCCTTTTCCTAATACCAGTCACAATCGAGCTGGATAGATTTGATTATAATCGAAAAATGCAGCGCTATCTAACGTATCAACAATCGAGACACGACGGTAAGTCCTAGGACCAAGGTTGTAGATCTCTCCAAATTGAACTGTGATTGTGCTATCTGTTTTGTAATACGACTTACCGTTTAGCCACCACCTACCACGAAACGAAAGTCTGCACCGTCATTAAAATGTATCCATATTTGGATATTTTCCTGGGCAGAAAATTATGCATTTGAACAGTTTGGAATTGTATCCTCAAAGAAAAAAGTTTTCAGGTTTCGGGATTAGCACTCGCATATATACGGAATAATTAAGAAAGGAAGTATTACAGTTAAGAAAGTTGAAATTAACAGAAAATTGGATTATAAATGAGGAGAGCCGGATATGACAAATATGTAAATTCCAAGTGGATGTATTTAAACATAAAATGTCCCTTACTAAACTGTGATGATATGAGTAAGGCTGCAGATATAAGAAGGCGGTAACAGAGGAGAAATTTAAGTGCAGGGATTATTAGGTAAACAGATAAGAAGATGACTTATCGTGCTATTACTTAAGTCTAAAGAGGCAAGGCAGACGCAGGAAATTAAAGCGGGAAACAGTAGTAGAGTAGAAATACAGTAAAAATTATAGCAAATGCCTGGAAACACCTTACGGTGTGAAATAATAGGCTGCACTCCGCGGTACTGTTCAAATATTAACAACGCCCCTTAGTATTTGAGGACGATTGTGAACTCCAACGGTATTCCGCAAATATCCTGCAGACTGGCCGATTGACGTCTCACTTGCTTTCTACCCAAGGAACAACCGCGAGTTTACAGGAATGATGACGAAAATGGCAATACTGCATGTTACTTCCCTGCTGCATTGAGGAATGTAAAGAAGATAAAGGTAAATAGAGTAGAAATCAAAATGATAAGATTTGCCGATGACATAGCTGTCATAGAGGAGAACGAAGAGAAACTACAAAGTGCATTAATAAGAATGAATAAGATATTGAGAGATAAGTATAACATGAAAATTAATACAAAAAAGACCGAAATTATGGTATGCAACCGCCAGCATATTGCAGTCGACATCAGAACTAGTGATATACCACTAAGGCAAGTAAATGTCTTTACCTACTTAGGAAGTAAAATCACTTCAGATGGCAAAAGTTCAGTCGGCATAAAGAGCAGAATTTATCAAGCAAAGATGGCTTTTTACAAGAAAAGGATACTACTTACATCAAGGAATTTAAATGTGGAGACCAAGAAGAGATTTATGAAGTGCTATATCTGGAGTGTGGCCTTGTATGGTTCAGAAACGTGGACTATTAGTGCATGTGATAAGAAACGTCTGGAAGCATTTGAGATGTGGTGCTGGAGGAGGATGGAAAAGATCTCATGGACAGCAAAACTCACCAATGAAGAAGTTCTTCGACGAATAGGTGAAAGAAAGATTCTTTTTAGCAACAATAAGAAAGGGAAGAGACCAGTGAATTGGCCATCTCTATAGGCACAATGGTTTCATAGTTAATGCCATGGAAGGAATGATTCAAGGTAAAAAGAGGAAGAGGGAGACCTAGATTGCAATATTCAAGACAGATCAGAGATGACGTAGGAACAGGCTCATATGTGAAAATGAAGAGACCAGCGGATTACAGAGAAGAGTGGAGAAGACGAATTGTTGCCAACCAATCTTAGGATTGAGAATTAAGAAGAAGACTTCCCTGCTGGCAAGCAGATACGTTGCCATGGTAACCTGTAAGTTCGTTGTCGGTCTGTCGTTCTCTCAATGCAGAGCATGAGACACGCAGAAAATAGTTATTTTCTCCGTCATTTTACAGAATATCAATAGTATAAGAGAAAATGGAAGAGAAATGTTCCCATTTCCCTATGAACCGCCCCTCCCCCCCCCCGGTCTATTCAGAGATTTTAAAATCATATCAAAACCTTCCCTGGGATGAGTATACTCTAAATACGAAGTTTGGTCGAGATATATCTACCCTTTCCGCCCTGATGGTGGAACAAAGAAAGAGACACGAAAAATGAAAACCACTGAGACGGACTTGAGTTGCTCTAAAATACATATCTGAAACATTGGCAAAACAAGCGAAATTACAGACAGCGGACCATCTACAATTTTATTTATATAGAAAATAATAACAATAACAATAATTTGCCTTTGCTGGCAAGATGTAGTGTTTACAGTGCACTATGTCTTCTGGTATGGGCTATAACAAATTTGTTACTTTCATTGACCTGTCTCAGTCTCATCCGTGGCTTTGACAATATGAAAGTGACTGAAGTAGGTTATGAGTGATGCTAGTAATAATACCATTCCTTATGCAGCCAGTCCCTGTTATGAATGGTGTGAAAATATCGCTCATAGAGTCAGTTGGTGCATGCATTTCAGTGGGCTTGGGAGACTGATATGTAACAGCAGCGGCTGGCTCGGTGAGGAAAGCAACGGGAAACTACCTCACTCCTCATTTCCCTAGTACGCCTCTTCAGTGACGCCTAGGCTATTTATGACAGCTGTTGGCGGAGATGCAGAGGATCAAACCAGCTTTCGAGCTGAATATACAACATAACAATAATAATATATTTTGTAATGTCTGCTGTAATTGGAGTACAGCTCAGTTACAAGCATGTTTCGTAAAGAAAGAAAGAAAGAAAGAAAGAAAGAAAGAAAGAAAGAAAGAAAGAAAGAAAGACATAGTAACAGTTACATAAGAGATACAAGCCTGCTTACGTTTGCATTTTTGAAGTTCTTTAAATATCACACACGGATAGCCCTATCATGCAGACATCTCCAGTTTAGACGTGCTGTATGCAAGTGGCTTAATACTAGGGAAATGGCTCTCGCTTTCCATCAAAAAGCACAGTAATATCAACCTTTCTCAACCCATCCCTCGTTCTGACTCCCACCAGGCAGCCACGTCATCAGGGACAAAGTGGTGATTTCCGGTGCCGCCATACAGAGGGTCCAAAGCAGCGGATATGAGGCAGAAGCGAGCGTTGCAGCAACGGGAAATAAAGTGTCGATGCTAACAAAATGGGCATCAGGGTGATAATAGGACGAACATCACGTTTCTTAATCTACAACCCCGCCACTAACAGTAAAAGAGGGAGTGAGCGAGTGAGAGATTTTGAAGGGATCTTGAGCATCACTCGCGGCGGGAGCTCTTGTTAATATAAAGGACAATGGAGGAAGTGAGTTACCTCCCCCTGCCCACCCTACCACCCTGTCCCCTGGGGGTAGGGGGGAAGGAGCAAACATAAGCTTTGGACTTCAAACAACCTCTTACAATCTAACATGATTTCAAGTAATGCGCTTTACTCTTAATCGAATGGTATTGTAGTGACATCGCAGCGCCATATGACACAATGTATTCTGTTTGTGCGATCATCGATAAATCTATTACAGGAATTTCTAGCAGAGTTACTCAAGCATCAAAAGATTTAAGGGCTTTCCGCTTCATCGCAAGAGTACCAGAAATCACACGCTATTTTTATTGTTTGCGTTCCTTTCCTCGTTCGACTATCTCTTGGCTCTCACAAGAATTTTCTGCATTTTATTTGATCTTCCACGAGCGAAGAAGCGATGATCAGGCATGTAAAAGGTCGGTCGGCTACGTAGAGCAGTTGATAAGACGGTTGAGTCCAGTCAGTGTCGGTTCGTCAACTGGTGGGGCCAAAGTTTGGGTTTGTAGTCCGGATATTCGGTTATAATAATAATAATAATAATAATAATAATAATAATAATAATAATAATAATAATAATAATAATAATAATAATAATAATAATAATAATAATAATAATCTAGGTCTATGTATGTTCGGCCTCAACCCGAAGGCTGGTTGGGTCCTCAACCGCTCCAGCATTAGCTGTCATAGATGGCCTAGGCATCACTGAAGAGACGCAGGTATTAGGGAAACGAGGAGTGACGTAGCTTTCCGCTGCTTTCCTCACCGAGCCAGAAGTTTGCTGTTATATCTGAAATACCCGCACCAACCGACCCTATGAGCAACATTTTCACACCATACATAGCAAAGACTGGCTGCATAAGGAATGGTATTTTTAGCATGGCTCATACCTCAGTCACTTTCATATTGTCAAAGCCAAGGATAAGGTGGTGGGTTTAAATTTATAAAAACTGTTAGAAGCATTCTTTTTTTACTTTATTTCCCTCCTTTCTGAGAAATGAATTCACCATTGTATTCCAGGTGGCGATGTCTCATCCTCCTGCTGTAACAGCCTGCAACCTAGACCTGGAGAACCTTATCACAGACTCCAATAGACAGATCAATGAAAGTAAACAAAACTACTCTAACCCATACCAAAAAACATAGTGCACTGTAAACACTAGGTCTCGTCAGAAAACGTATGCATAATAATAATAATAATAATAATAATAATAATAATAATAATAATAATAATAATAATAACCATTTTAATCTGTTTTAAGTCACACCGACGCAGGTAGGTTTTTATGGCGACGATGGGATAGGAAAGAAATTAAGAGTGGGAACGAAGTGACCGCGGCCTTAATTAAGGCGTGGAAATGGTAAACCACGGAAAACAATCTTCAGGGCAGCGGGCAGTGGGGTTCGAACCCACTATCTCCCGAATGCAAGATGATAGCTACGTGACCCAACCCGCACAGCCCCTTGCTCGGTATCATCATCATCATCATCATTATCATAGCGCATCCGGGGGGGGGGGATGATTAGGCCAGTGGCTTGGCTGTTGTCTTCCCACCTGAAAGGTTGAGGTTCGAATCCCGGTCTTTCTTGGGTTGAGATTTTCACCTCCAAATCTACGTGACGTCAACTAGGGCATCCGGCCTTAAATCCCCGGCCAAAGCGAAATTGAGCCTGGGTGGCTCCAGTGAACCCAGAAATAACTGGGATAAACTGAAGTTAAGTTTAACCATAGTTAAGCTTCGGTTCACGCTGAACCCACAACTTCATGTATCACTGATATTTTTCTTGAAAGTCTTCACAGATCCTCCTCCTTTCGAGTAATTGTCCCTTGTCTCGTTTATAAGATCGTATTACAAGGTGACCCAAAAGTCCACTAACATTTGACGAGGCAATACTTCTCGGAATATTGAAGTTAGAAAGGTAATAATGGACACACATGATTGGTTTGAAATGGGGTTTTATTGATGCCAAAATAATGTACACAAAATGACCAACAGACGGCGCTTCACACGATACACAAGCAATTATGAGCATAACAATGGAAGTTTAGCAAAGACGATGTTCTTTATAAAACATGCTCAGCATGTCGGCCGTCATTCATCAGCAGTACCTGTAGTCGAGGGACAGTGTTGGGAACAGCACTGTACAGCATATCCGTAAGTATGGTGAAAAATTGCCGTTGGATGTTGTCTTTTACCATCCCTAATGATTTTGGACGACCATGGTAGACTTGCAACTTCACGTAACCCGACAACCAATAATCACACGGATTGAGGTCTGGGGACTGGGGAGGCCAAGTATGACATGCCGTGATTGCAGGCGCATCTGACGCTCTCTCTCACGACAGCTCCTTTTATACCGTACACAGTTCTTATGCGGCCTCACTGATGTGTTGCTGTCCAGCGTCATCTGTTGGCCTGTTTGCATACTCATTATTGGTGTCAGTGAAACCCTATGTCATGTCAAGCATATGTAGTTATTTGTACCTGACGTGTTGCTGTCCAGTGCCAAGTGCAAATCCAAAAGGACTTTCCGAGCAGATCATGCAGTCAATGGAATCTATCCTGGACACGAAAATCAAGCTGGAACGACCCTATCGAGATCAGCCACCTACAGGGAAAGAGCGGATGCATGAGAGATGCTAAACCCAGAAAGGTAAAGTTCAACAATTTGAGCAAGCCAAATTAATATTGTGCAAAGTGTAGTGTACACGCACACACAGAAAAACTAGTAAAATATGTCAGTTACCATTAGAGTAACTTCAGTGTACCACGCTGCAAAGTATGACTGTACTACTCCCATGACGCAGTTTTCAATATTTTATAATAGTTGAACTTATTGCATACCAGGACTATTTTATAGTCTATTGATCATAAGCTCTGTTTTAATAAATGAGGTATTAATAACATTTTAATTTTCTTTCCTGAAAATAATTGTATTCGTGGGATGGACGAAACCCCCTCTTCGCAGTTCATGTTACAAATATAAACTTCGGAGATCTAGGGTTAACTCCCGTGGGACAAAAATCGGACATACTGGTGTCTCTATCACCTACTGTAATTAAAGGGGTAGTACTACTACAAGCAGTAGTCCGACTCGTTGGCTGAATGATCAGCGTACTGGCCTTCGGTTCAGAGGGTCCCGGGTTCGATTCCCGGGCGGGTCAGAGATTTTAATCGCTTCTGATTAATTCTTCTGGCTCGGAGATTGGGTTAGGTGTCCATCCGAACACACTCCTCATCATATTCAGACAGCACACCACACTACCAACCACCACAGAAATACGCAATAGTGCTTACATCCCTCCATCTAGGGTTGGCGTCAGGAAGGGCATCCGGCCGTAAAACAGGTCCAAATCGACATGCGCGACGCAGTTCGCAACCGCGATCCCATACGTGCGGGAAAAAGCGGTAGGAAAAGTAGACTACTACAAAAAGTTGTGCCAGCAAAACATTTAGGACGCCACAAATAGCTCGAAGTGTTTGTTTGCCTTCTTGATACTCAATTACAGTATTTACATTCTTTCTTGTTTATTTTTTCTCTTTGGGCCATGTTGGTCTGTCTGTTTCCTTAGGTTTCCTCTTTTGGTCAACTTACCATTAGTGATATAGATATTGATTCCCAAAGGGAACCTGAAATATTTGTCCCGAATGAGTAAATTAGCAACTTAGCATACTGGGGCGAAATGCTGGCAACCAGGAATGAGTTAGCTGGAATACTTATAATGTCCAATAACGGATTAACTAATTACCATTAGTAAGTTTTGGATTTAAAGGTCCCTCCTTGTGTGATTCCTGCTAAATTGAGCAAGTTAATGAAACGCCGAGGATTTTCATACGTTTCCAGATGAACAGCGGTACAGCACCCCTACTGCCAGACAGAAGTCCTAGAACACACCAGTTTTCCAATGGAACATGTTAGCGATCAGAGGGGTACGGTAGACAGGGTTCACAGATGGACCTCTTCTCCTGGTTGACTCTTAGCTCCGTACAGTTTTCCATCCTTAATGTCCAGGCAGGTAATATACTCATTCAACAGGCAATCTAAGGTTATGCTATCTATTGCATTTACTCTTTGGTAAGACTTGCCTTGAAAATTAAACGTAGTTTGGGTTGGGCTAAACTCAAACTCAAATTCATCAGTAATTTAACAATCCATGATTATGCAACACGTCAATGTGGAAAATTACATGTCTCTAGAATGAAAATGAAGTATGGAACTAATAGTGCATTGTATAGGGTTATAATAAAATTTAATTTGAACAAAATGTAATGCTCTCGGATTTTGCCGAATTAGACGAATTTACCGGGCGAGTTGGCCGTGCGTGTAGAGGCGCGCGGCTGTGAGCTTGCATCCGGGAGATAGTAGGTTCGAATCCCACTATCGGCAGCCCTGAAAATGGTTTTCCGTGGTTTCCCATTTTCACACCAGGCAAATGCTGGGGCTGTACCTTAATTAAGGCCACGGCCGCTTCCTTCCAACTCCTAGGCCTTTCCCATCCCATCGTCGCCATAAGACCTATATGTGTCGGCGCGACGTAAAGCCCCTAGCAAAAAAAAAATAGATGAATTTAATATCAGGTTTCACTTAAAGCTATACCAGTCTGTTTATATAAACTTTTAGATACACACCTGTATCCTTAAAAATGTTGTATTTTAGACTTAAGTCATTATAAATTTGCATGAGCTCTGTACTAACAATTATTTAATTTGTCTTTAGTATTGTAATTAATTGGAAAGACCGAGTTCATCACCAACATCAAAGATTCCCCTACAACAATGGGAGTCAATGATACAAAGCACATCAAGAGAGATAAAAATGTGAAGAGCCTCGGAGAGTGGATATCGGAGGACCTAAGTGAAACGATGGCTCTTGAACAAAGGAAAATCAAATTAGACAAGGCCTACCATGCCTGCAGAAAACTGTATGCCTCAAAACATTTATCAAAAATGTAAAACTGAGACACTATAATGCAGTAGTCAGACCATCAGTCCTCTACGAAGCAGAATGCCTATCCCTAACTAAAAAGACCCCACTGAGAGCCCTGGAAGTGCAAGAACGGAAATTCCTGAGAAGAATAATAGGGCCAAGGATCCTACCAGATGGAAGGCGATGGTACAAATCCAACAATGAGCTCTACCAGCATCAAGAAAACCTCATAGATGCCATCAGAAGAAAACGTCTGACTTTCTGTGGACACCTATACAGAGTGGATCCTAATAGATTATCCCGTAAGATCTTCAAGGTTGCTAACAAAGGCAAGGCTACTGGATTCCCCTGGACCAAACATGTGGACAAAGATCTTGCAGAGCTTAATATTAATCAAGCCGCCATTACTGACAGGAATGCATACCGTTTAATGGTCAAAATTAAACCTTTCCTAACATCCCTTACATCAGCTAGTCACAAAGGAGCGGGGAATAGGTCAGAGGAGCGCAGGAACGAATTCAGCGATAAAATGAAGGAATACTGGGCCAACAGGAAGGCTCAAGAGGCCACTAAGAACACAATCCAGTACGCTAAAAGGGGCAGGCGACGACAAAAACACAGCTAAAACACAAGCACCGTGGTCCACAGATGGCCTAAACGCAAAGAAAAAAATAATAATCGTATGGCCTCAGCTATCGTGTGCAGACGTTTCAATTTGACTTTATTTCGCTATCTGCTCGCCAATTTACTTTATGCCTACTAGATTGCAGAGTAAACCGAATTCCTCTTGGGTGTCCATGGCTGAGTTTTAATTAATTTTGTCTGGAAATACCAAATAGTTACCAGATATCTTTTACATGCCGACATCGTACGATATGGGGAGTCGAGTTGTTCTTATTTCCTGTCCTTACAAAATCCGACTACCTCTGCCGAGTTTGAACCAGGTATCTTCGGATCCAGAGGCTGTCACACTACTACCTAACATTTGCATGTGACCGAGTAATGTTAAATCACGATTTACCAATAACCCAAGGGGCCGTGCTGAGTGGAGCAGACGGTTGAGGCGCTATCCTTTTGACCCTAACTTGGCAGGTTCGATCCTGGCTGAGTCCGGTGGTATTTGAAGGTGCTCAAATACGTCAGTCTCGTGTCAGTAGATTTACTGACACGTAAATTCCAGCACCTCGGCGTCTCCAAAAACCGTAAAAGTAGTTAATGGGACCCAAAGCAAGTAACATTATTATTATTATTATTATTATTATTATTATTATTATTATTATTATTATTATTATTATTATTATTTATAACCCAAGAACTGATCGAACTGTTAAGAATCAGTAGAGAAGGTCGTTTTCAATCTCATCATCATCATCATCATCATCATCATCATCATCATCATCTGTTTACCCTCCAGGGTCGGCTTTCCCCTCGGACACAGCGAGTGATCCCACCTCTACCGCCTCAAGGGCAGTGTCCTGGAGCTTCAGACTCTTGGTCGGGGATACAACTGGGGAGAATGACCAGTACCTCGCCCAGGCGGCCTCACCTGCTATGCTGAACAGGGACCTTGTGGAGGGATGGGAAGATTGTAAGGGATAGGCAAGGAAGAGGGAAGGAAGCGGCCGTGGCCTTATGTTAGGTACCATCCCGGCATT
Organism: Anabrus simplex; assembly: GCF_040414725.1. Classification (NCBI taxonomy): domain Eukaryota; kingdom Metazoa; phylum Arthropoda; class Insecta; order Orthoptera; family Tettigoniidae; genus Anabrus; species Anabrus simplex. The sequence continues at coordinate 274,068,334 of NC_090271.1, forward strand.
CGCCTGGAGGTGGGAAACCACGGAAAACCACTTCCAGGATGGCTGAGGTGGGAATCGAACCCACCTCTACTCAGTTGACCTCCCGAGGCTGAGTGGACCCCGTTCCAGCCCTCATACCACTTTTCAAATTTCGTGGCAGAGCCGGGAATCGAACCCGGGCCTCCGGGGGTGGCAGCCAATCACGCTTTCAATGTACCATTCGAGAAAGAGAATAGAACAGAATACATTTAATGCAAAAGCAAGTACCAAAGTATATAGGAAAAGTGACGGCAAAACCAAATGAATCCTACAATTTAAATATCTAGGTGAAACAGTTCAGGAGAATGAAATCGAATCAAAGGCCAACGAAATTAGATGCCAAAGAACGGAAGTAACACGTCGACTCACATGAAATATCAACGAAATGCATTTTCAAGTACAGTAAAGACATTGCAATACTATCATTGAACCAGAATATCTTTATAGATCGGAAACAAATAATTTTAAACAGGAGAACAGACTTAAAATATTGTGAAAGGGAACGCATAAAAGTGAGCAAATTTCTAGGCCTGCAAGTGAACAATACTAACTCAGAAACAAAATGTGAAAACCTTTCAAATTCAAAATAAGAGTAAGTCTCTCTGTATTACTCTTTAACGATGTTCTTGAAATAATAATATGTCCCTCAAACTAATTCATGGGCGAGAAATATAAAGGGGATATCATGCTCTGAATGGACACATGCTTTGAAGATGTCATGCAACATTACAGGGGTTCGCGCATTACCGGGTCGGTGTTCCAGCAAAACCCGCTGCCGTTTTCCAGATTACAGTGAGATTGAAACTCTCGGACACGTGCTGCGCTCATGCCCCAAAGGTGAACTGGTGGTGGACGCAAGACATCGCAAAGTGAGAAATGCTCTAGCCTCATCCTTGAGGTCATTAGGATGGGGACGTGCATTCATTAAAGGATCTTCTAGGCGAGCTGATATTGTCGCAGTAAAGCGGGGCACCGGAAAAGCTGTTGTATTAAATTTAGCGATTCGCTTTGAAAGGGATCAACATTTTTATTTTTTATTGTTTCGGAGATCCAATGAGCTAATGCTTGTATTGGTACAGTACAGTAACAAGCTGGCACGGTTATAATACTAAAGAGCCGGGCTGAGTGGCTCAGACGGTTGAGGCTCTGGTCTTCTGACCCCAACTTGGCAGGTTCGATCCTGGCTCAGTCCGGTGGTATTTGAAGGTGCTCAAATACGTCAGCCTCGTGTCGGTTGATTTACGAGCACGTAAAACAACTCCTGCGGGACTAAATTCCGGCACCTTGGCGTCCCAGAAAACCGTAAAAAAGAGTAGTTAGAGGGACGTAAAACAAATTAATTTTGAGGATTAATTTTTGTTTGCGCCAGTAATATATTACTATTTCAAGAACTCATTTGAAGAGTAATGTGGAGAGAGAGAGAGAGAGAGAGAGAGAGAGATTATCTCCTTATCTTACTCTGATTTTGGAAAGTTTTGACATTTCCTCTTAGGATTAATAATTTTGAACTTTGTGTATCTTAGTGTTCGTTTTGTTATTGTGATATATCTGAAGTATAAGACTTCTTATTTAATTATTCTTTGAAGATTTTTCATAATTCTTTGTTACAGTTTTAATGTATATCTTCAATTTATGAGACAGCGAATTGGAAATCTGTTCACTTCAAGGCAAGACAATTTGCTTCATAAGGTAGTTTATCGAACGTGCAAGTAGGTTATTCCCTGCTCTGTCGGTGGCATGTAATTACTTCAACGTCACACATCAGAGGTACCAAAAGAATAAATTGCTTTGCGATGAGTAGCCTACTCAAAGACTTCAATTAATTCTTCTTCAGAGTCCCTGCTCTTTTGTTATGTGGCGAGAACAAGATTATTGACCATTCTGTACTTTGGGGGAAGTAATTAAAATGGAGGTTAGCCACAGAGCGAACAGTCTTCCATGTTAGGTTAGGGAGAGTTTGTGTGACATTCAAATATACGAGGCGAGTTGAGTCGAGATCAAAATAAACACTTCCCAGAAGATCACTGCAATATATAAGGTACAGTGTACACTCTGCCGCACAGAGGCGAGCAAAGTAGAAAAGTTTAGAAGCCGCTCACCTGCAATCTCCCTTTATTGATGGTGAACTTATTTAGAGTGTAGATATAAGACGAAACTTGTCTTTCACGAAAATTAGTTTTACAAATTAAATGATCCCAAAATATGGAACAATAAGTATTTAATTAATTTCGTTCTATATCCGTATTTTAAAAGTACACTGCCGGAAAAAAAACATGCAACATCATCAAGGACAAGGTCATTCTATTCAGAAGCGATATGACAGGTAGTTCATCATTGCAGGAGTATATGATTACAAATTCAGACCGAATGAAATACACATGTCATAGTAAAGGGTGCCCAAATAATCACATCATTACACACTGTAACCCAACCCCCTCTGACTGCATGCAGGAGTGTATTCGCGGAATAGATCCTACAATAGATTGTCCCAAGCATCTTGCACATTTTGATGCGATTCGGCCATGGTTCTTGCAGGCTCTGGAGAACGCGGAAGTTCCCGCTTCATCATGTCCCATGTTCAATTGGCGAGAGATCCGGTGATCTTGCTGGCCATGGCAGTTGTTGTACAACATCGGGAGCACGTTGCGTCACGGCACCTGTACATGTAAGTGCATTGTCCTGCTGATAAAACACATGACCTTCCTGTCGATAAATGGCAGTAGCACGAAGACAACAACCTGCGCAATGTAATGGTCACTGGTGACGTTATCCTGCAGAAAAACCAACCGTGACCGGGAGTTTTCACTAATGGCCCTCCACACCATGACGCTTGGGTTGGGACTTGGGTGTCGTAGGCGAATGCACTCTGGAATTAGCCGCTCACCAGTTCTACGCCGTACATGTATACGTCCATCACTTGCATACAGACAGAACTACTCTCGTCACGGAAGACAACAGAGCACAATTCCCCTTTCCAGTCGACTCTTTCACCACACCAGAGTAGCTCTAGCTTTGCTTGGCGGTGTGGTGTCAGTGGTAGCCTGGCCAGAGGTAAACTTGATCGTAATCCCCCAGTGGTCCTTGGTGACACCGCAGGTGCAACATGTGACCGGATTTCGTTCCTGGACAATGTTCGGTCGGCCACCGCTGCTCGCACAATGCGTCGATCTTGACGTACGTCGGTACTGCGAGGACTTCCGGAGCCTTGTCTACGGGTGTGGGAACTAACCGCAGACCACTGCTGAAAGCAGCGACACACCACCGATACATTATGCCCAACATGTGCAGCAATCCATCGATACGTCCATCCAGCTTCCCGCAGGCCCACAATGCGATCCCGTTCAAATGGCTGCAGTTGTTCAACAGAAGCAAGTACTCGTCGGTGGGGCATGGTTGCTCTCTAGAATGAATGTTGCAAACACTGTTCACCTATAACCTCAGCACAATTATTGCCTGCACAGTCAAAACAGACTGCGTACGGACAGGACACCTTAGTGCCATCTGACCGTTGATGTTCGTGACAAATGAAACACTAACACAACAACCCCTCAGTATGCTCACATTATATCCTGGTGCCACTGAACACAGTCCTTGAGGATGTTGCATGTTTTTTCGGCCATGTAGATTGCTGACAATAATTGATTGTCTGTTTCCTTGGCTAAATGATCACTGTAATGGTCTTCGGCTCATAGTGCTCCGGGTTCTACATTTCAACAGCGTCTGTAGTCCCTGCCATGTAAGCTTATACACTAAGCGAACAACCTTACTCTTCATCCCCTGTTAATACTGAATGTAGTGATTGATAGTTTTCTCGGTCACCGAAAGTTATAAAATAGAGAACAACGTGGACATGAGGCTATTTTTTACGAAGAGGAAATATTCACAAATATTCGCGGCAATGATAACACCCAGTTTCTTATACACCACCCTATCTCATCGAAGGGTCTTTGTTATACGGGCGAAATATGTCAATACATCAAAAAATTTCGGGTCTGTGTGCATTATACCCACGCTTCTTTACATGGTAATTCGCTAGTCTCCATTTGTTTCCGTTACATATAGGCTACATTAATTCGTAATGGTGATCGACGTATTTGATCACCTTGTCCGTACAGTCTAGAAGAATCCATTGTCTTCCAAATGTTATTACAACAAAGAGGGCCTACCATTCCTGAAGGATTTAATAATTAATTGTTTATTTATTTCAAAACTTGAAAATCTAGTGACATGAGTTTGTTTATGTCGTGTACTTTGTGGAATTATGTAAGAGGCACTTATTTTTGCTCTTGTTGCTGGTAAAGATTGATCTATAGACCTCATGCTTAGGCCGTATCATATGTTATGTTGATATTATCTCTTCTGCGTGTCCATCTGCGTTCCCTCGAGGGCTAACTGCCTCAAATCTCCACCGTGAAAACTTACTCGAAACTTAACTACATTAAAACTCTTCCATTGTCTTCCATTGGCCACAACAACAACGTCATCAATTGAACACATGTAGGCCTAGTTGGAGCCACTTTTATCTACTAGCTATTAAGTTCAGAATTTCATTTGTTTTCTGGTGGTCGTGGTGGTGATTGTTATGTTATCGGCTTTGCATGCTCTGGAGATAATATCTCAATATTTGAACTGAAAAATAGAAAATATACCCATACATATATTTGTAATTATAGACTGTTATGCCTTTCAGCGTTCATGTTTCAATGCTCTGTTATTTAACCAAGTGCCTCCACAATAATCCACTTTCAAATATCTACACACCGGGCGAGTTGGCCGTGCGGTTAGGAGCGCGCAGCTGTGAGCTCGCATCCGGGAGATAGTGGGTTCGAACCCCACTGTCGGCAGCCCTGAAGACGGTTTTCCGTGGTTTCCCATTTTCACACCAGGCAAATGCTGGGGCTGTACCTTAAATAAGGCCACGGCCGCTTCCTTCCCATTCCTAGGCCATTCCTGTCCCATCGTCGCCAAAAGACCTACAGTATCTGTGTCGGTGCGACGTAAAGCAAATAGCAGAAATATCTACACGCCTTCCATCGTGAGATTAATAAACACGAAGTCTAACCATCATTAACTTGCTCACCCTCTGCTTCTCTTGCCCTCAAAGGACGAGTCCATTATTCTCCTACGTAACCTATTCTATTATTTTGGATTTTAATTCCAAGAAATTTTGTCTACAAGATTCCTATGGGAGCTCGTATCAACATCCAGATGATTTGCGACTGTTGAGGCATAAGTTATGGCAACATGGCACGAATGCGTAATCTAACATACAAATAGAAATATACAGATGGGAGTGGGAATCGTAAAGTGCTGTGGAATTTATGAATGATGCCGAGAAGGTTTACCAGATGTAGGACATAAAGCCATGAATTCCCTGTACGACGTAATGTTTGTTCTCAGAGTATACATTAACATTTACGGGAAACGCTCATACGCCACCCACTGCAAAATTGTGGCTGCTGGTGAAATATGCCTATATCATTTGCTGACGTATCGTGAAGGGCATGTGATAATACAGCCGGAAGAGCATTTTGAACCACTCATACCTCAGTAAGTTTCTCCTAATCAACTACCACTCGTTATGACTAGCCCTGTCCTTACATCAATTAATGTAATCAGCTCTGCAAGAATTTTTTTCCATTGCACTGCCAATGACAAAACCGACAATACATTTATTCCTACTTTCAAAAACACTACTCAAACTTATTCGTCTACTTCTGTCAATCCACTCCATCTCTCCACTTTCCTAATAGTCATACTGCTAGAAACTACTGCGAACTGTTGCTTAACTTTAAGCAGAACCCTGTTTGAGGCTCTCCACACATTCGAACGGAAACTGCAATCATTACATGGCTCGGCAGCTTACATTAAGGTGTTCCAGCAATAGTTCACGAGCTAAGGACCACTCTTGATATTGGTTATCGTGAATAAAAAGACGGGAGAGAGAGAGAGAGATTATAAAGGGCTCTAAATAGCTCTGACCAGAAGATAGTCGGGTCAGCGATCGAGTCTCTTGAAGTAATTTGTGGATGTGAGAGTGTCGTTGAGCTTAGTATTGCCCTAGTATTTCACAGTCGAGGCCAATTCTTGTCATGTGATGAGTCATCAGTTTCAACATTGCTTGGATCGGCTGAATAATGTACTGTAGTTAGTTTGGGAGACCGCCCTGTACACGTTGCCCGGAAATACGTGATCAGGGGAGCGTTAGAGGGTTGGTCATACTGATAAATAATAATTTGAAAAAGTAATTCGATCTCTCTTGCCATTTAAATTTTATCAGCTTCTCAAGTTATCCATTCAGATCACTTCGCGGGCGAATTCGAAAAGGCTTTGCGAAGCGATGTTGGTAAATCTGCATGTGGGTTAAGACCGGCTTGAAAGTCATCCCCATAAATTACCATCATCAAACACACCGTATTTTTCAGCCAGTGTCGCTGTAGCGCATATACTGTGGTATAAACTTTCAACTCGGAGGTCCGGGTTCAAATCCCTCCTATGACGAAGATTTTTCTTCGACTGCTGCTATCAAGCTGGTCACGTGCCACATGCTAATTTAGCAACACCGCCTCGCAAAGCCTAATTAAACTTCCCCGCGAAGCGATCTTATTGGCTAAATTCAGCAGCTGATGAAAGGATGATTACGCGAGATATCGAATTATTTTCTTCAAATTATTTGTCAGTAAGACCAAACCTCTAACGCTTATATACGCGGATCACGTTGTTAACAACCACCCTGTATATCGAAAGTCGTCGGATCGAATTCCGACACACCGGCGGATGAAAATTAGAAGTGTTTAAGCTGCAGAGGCCCGTGTCAGTAGATTTAATGGCAAGTTAATTAAGCCCTTTTCAGGAAAATACTCCGATAATCTTCCTCTCTTAAAATCCATAGCAATTGGAAGATCTGTAAAATGCGCCAGTTTAAATTGTCACAGATGACCCTTACTCTACAAGACTGGATCTGTAATATTATTAAAATTTCAACACACTAGAAGACAGGAAATCCAACAGATAACCCACATCCTCGATCTTAGATATCATGAACCCATTTGTATGGAATAACAGCAACAAAAGAAAACATGGTAAATTGAATAACAGTCCGCCTCTGTGGTTTTGTGGTCAGGGTGATTAGCTGCCTCCCCCAAAGGTCCGGGTACGATTCCCGGCTCTGCGACGAAATCTGAAAAGTAGTACGAAGGCTGCAACTGGGTCTACTCAGCCTCGGGAGGTCAACTGAGTAGAGGGGAGTTAGATTCCGATCTCAGCCATCCTCGAAGTGGTTTTTCGAGGTTTCCCCGCTTCCCCTCCAGGCAAATGCCAGGATGGTACCTAACATAGGGCATACCATCGGCTGGCATCCGGAAGTAAAACTGGGCCAAATCTATATGCTCAACACAGTTTATATCCACAACCCAAGCAGAGTATGAGAAAATCTGTAGAGGAGGAAGTGGAAATTTTCTAAATTTACGAATTACATAAAACGATTTAAAACATATTTTTTGTTTGACTATCTGTGTCTTACAAATCATCAAAATTACTGTGATGAAATAAGAAGGTAATCAAACAAAATGTGAGCTCTAGAATACTGGTGATAAAATTGCTGTTTGAAACAAGGAGAGAAGCAATTAAATTCTTTCCAGCACTGCATTCTTTGGATGGTTTAGAGCTACACTTCGCGTTTTATCTAGCAATAAAACATAGCAGAAACATCTCGCAGTTTCGCTAAAGCTATAATTTTCGTCTATATGAACTATTGTATTTAAATTAAATATTGCTCGCCTAGCTTCCAACAATACATAGGGTAACAGCCATGGTCAGATAAACGAAGAGGAGAAACAGTTGGTGTTGCAGTTACTCTTTTGTGTAAGGCGTTTGAGACATCTTAGTCAATAACTTTCTGTAAGAGTGGCAACATTTTTGGAGCAGTCAGCCTGGTGATTTTCCTTTGGTTACACTTCCTATTCTTTAAATTAACTGTACCATCGATGAATGGCTTTATGGTCTGGCTCATCAAGACACTGATAAGTTGTTCTCAAGTTGCGTTCTACAATCAAGTTTGATTTGAATTCGGCGAACCAAAGCACACACAGATCCATATCGTACTGGAATGGCTACAGAGCACACGTGCAGATGCGCTATTCACAGCGAGGAATAGATCACCCAGTCAAGGTCAAGGAATGTCTACTATTAGCGCGGTTTCGAAAATACTCTCTTTCTTCCCCAGTTCGAGACTGCAGTGGCCTCAAAATCTCCATCCACTATGCAGCAGTGCTATTTTAAATATAGGTATTATATTTCGTCACTACATACATGTGTGTGTATGTTAATGGGATACATTTACTTAGTGGAGAGAACAGCATAAATACAGTATTACTATACGATTCATAATTCATATTTGTACGCTTTTAATGAATATACTTTTACATTATGTATTATTTCATGTTTTGACCACAGTTTTGTCGTTCATAAGTCATTTGAATGCCTTTGCTGGCGAGATGTAGTGTTTACAGTACACTATGTCTTCTGGTATGGGCTATATCAAATTTGTTACTTTCATTGACCTGTCTCAGTCTCATCCTTGGCTTTGACAATATGAAAGTGACTGAGGTGTGAGTGATGCTAGTAATACCATTCCTTCTGCAGCCAGTCCCTGTTATGAATGGTGTGAAAATATTGCTCATAGGGTCGGTTGGTGCATGCATTTCAGTGGGCTTGGCAGACTGATCTGTAATAGCAACAGCTGGCTCGGTGAGGAAAGCAACGGGAAACTACCTCACTCCTCATTTCCCTAGTACGCCTCTTCAGTGACGCCTAGGCTATTTATGACAGCTGTTGGCGGAGCTGCAGAGGATCAAACCAGCCTTCGGGCTGAATACCCAACATACATACAAGTCATTTGAACTGGAAAGAACTAATTACCTAGTGAATGTGTTTCTGAAGTGAAGTGGACCAATATTTTCACCTCAGATTGGAGCACATAAGCCTCCGTTGCTCAGGCGGCCTCTCATCGCTGGGCTCCGTGGTTCAAATCCCGGTCACTCCATGTGAGATTTGTGCTGAACAAAGCAAAGCCGGGACAGGTTTTTCTCCGGGTACTCCGGTTTTCCCTTTCATTCCAGCAACACTCTCCATTATCACTTCATTTCAACTGTCATTCATTAATTATTGCCCCAGAGGAGTGCGACAGGCTTCGGCAGCCGGTACAATTCATATCCTTGCCGCTAGCTGGGGGCTTCATCCATTCCATTCCTGATGCGGTCAAGTGACTGAAAACAGGCTGTGGTTTTTCATTTTCATTGGAGTACATGCAATCTTGAATATTTCCGAGTTCGTTGTCATGTTAAACCTTCGATACTTTTGTGTAATACAAATACAGCATTGTTTGGCATTACAGTATTCTATTGCAATTCGGTTTTCCCCTCAGGATACGATTTAATTATAGTGTTAAATTCTGAATTTTCTCTTTTCATTATCGAGTGTATCATTTTTTTTGTTTTGTGGTGGTGCATAATTACATATTCGTTGAATAATAATAATAATAATAATAATAATAATAATAATAATAATAATAATAATAATAATAATAATAATAATAATAATAATAGGGGGCGACTTGGTCTTGCGGTTAGAGGCGCGCGGCTGTGAGCTTGCATCTGCGAGATAGTGGGTTAGAATTTCACTGTCGGCAGCCCTGAAGATGGTTTTCCGTGGTTTCCCATTTTCACACCAGGCAAATGCTACTGCTGTACCTTAATTAAGGCCACGGCAGTTTCCTTCCAACTCCTAGGCATTTCCTATCCTATCGTCACCATAAGACCAATCTGTGTCGGTGCGACGTAAAGCCACTAGCAAAAAGAAATAATAATAATAATAATAATAATAATAATAATAATAATAATAATAATAATAATAATAATAATAGAGTAACCTACTCGATTATCGAACCAGATCTTTTCCTATTTCAAAGATAAGACGACCCAGCCAACTTGGTTCAAGGAGGTGGGAAGGTACCTTCTTACGAAGATATACAAGAACATAACCAACTCAGGAGGAAACTAAAAGTCCACCAGAGTTTTCAAGAAATGCCAAATCTGAAGACGGGAAAGAAGTGGACGAGGGAAAGGAAAGACCAACATCGGCAACGAATGAACGAGCACTGGGCAAAGATCAAGGTCGAGAGAAGACAACTGAAATAACGTGATCTTTAGTGAGCCGATACGAAAAAAGAAATACGAGTAGGGCGAAGTAAGGATAAAGAGGGTCCCGAAATTATTTGTTAATTATGGCATGAAATGAAAAGTTTGTTAACCATTGGTCCAAAGGCACGAATGGGGTTCACTAAGCCTCTTGACACTAATCGAGGATCTTTTTTCTTTCTTTCTTTTTTTTTTGTTTTGATTTTTTAAAGAAAGAAGCCATATATTTCCAGTGTCGACAGTTAAATTTAACTCGAAAGCTTTGCAGTCTGACAAACGCACAATTTCGGTATAAAATATAAAACTACAACATAGGCCTACGTGTAAAAAATATACACTATTAAACAAAGAATGACATGTTTTGTTCTACAAGAACATCCTCGGATTCTATCAATCATTTAAATAATGCGGACTATTTCGGAAACAGTATTTGAAAAGTATGTACTACACTTCGGCAGATTAGATAAGTACAGACGAACTTTGTTAAATTAATAAAGTGTCGTAAAGCTAATGCAGTGAGCTCGCAGTTGCGATCAGTAGTATTCTGTAAGAAGGAAGTCAGCTCCCAGACGAAACTATCTTTACATCGGTCTGTTTTCAGACCAACTTTGCTTTACGGGAGCGAAAGCTGGGTGGACTCAGGATATCTTATTCATAAGTTAGAAGTAACAGACATGAAAGTAGCAAGAATGATTGCTGGTACAAACAGGTGGGAACAATGGCAGGAAGGTACCCGGAATGAGGAGATGAAGGCTAATTTAGGAATGAACTCGATGGATGAAGCTGTACGCATAAACCGGCTTCGGTGGTGGGGTCATGTGAGGCGAGTGGAGGAGGATAGGTTACCTAGGAGAATAATGGACTCTGTTATGGAGGGTAAGAGAAGTAGAGGGAGACCAAGACGACGATGGTTAGACTCGGTTTCTAACGATTTAAAGATAAGAGGTATAGAACTAAATGAGGCCTCAACACTAGTTGCAAATCGAGGATTGTGACGACGTTTAGTAAATTCACAGAGGCTTGCAGACTGAACGCTGAAAGGCATAACAGTCTATAATGATAATGTATGTATGTAATACGGTGAAGCCAGAATAAAATCATATTTTTTCTTGTTCATATTATCACCAAACTCTCAATCATTGACACGTTTACACAACGTTAACAATACTGTACATATATACATGTACCGGGCGGTACACCTCCACACCGTTTATTTAAAAGTTGCGCCAGTTGAAACTCCTCTTCTGGAGGAAGGTTGAACTTTATCTATTCTATTAATTCTCTACTTTCCCAGAAGATGTCACCACGTGGAAAATTTTGAGTTTTTGAACTGTGTCACTTTTGATGTGTTTTTGTTTCGCTTGAAGTAAGAAGTGTAAACTTTCTCTTCTAGAGGACACTACTGAAGATCAACAATAGTGCAACCTAGTGCGGAGTCAAAGAACTATTTTGTTGGAGAAATTTTTATTTCAAGAGTTTGTTCTTTGTTAAATTTCTTTCTGTCATGGTTTAAGTTGGCTGTATACCCCTCTTTTTCCCCTTATTTTGGATCTAGCCAATCCCGAATTTCTTTAATTAATTTTCCACCAATAATGTGTTTCTTCTTCCTCTATGTAGGGGTTTCTTTTCCCTAGCCAATAAAAACTTTGAGGGAGGGTGTTTTATTTCCCCTAACGCCTAGAATCTTCCGCGAGAGGATATAAACTGCTGATTTTGGGGTCTCCGGGCCACTTTTGTTCCATCTCTCAGTGTGTAAAGTACATAGCAGGAGGCGGGAAGCGCCTCTTTCTTCACCAGCTGTTCAACTTCAGGTAATGGCCTCTTATAACATCTTTTCTAGCTAGAGTTGGCAGTTTAACTCTCGCGGCGGGTTCTAGGTCTTCCACCATGTAACTTTCCTTTCTAATGTAAAAGCAACTGGTATCTATTCTATCTTTCAAACTACATATCGGGATAGAGAGTGCTTAACCCTCTCGAGCTCCCACTCACATTGTTTTGAGGTGAACTTATTTTTCGCAACCTATTCTTCAGTAATGTAATGTAAGTTTGTGTTTTCTTAAGTCACCTCAGTAGTATGGGATTAGCCCTTGCATCAGCGGCCTAAGAGCCAACGTAGGTCTTAGAAACAAAGTGTATTAAGGAGTGCAAGTTCGCCTCCTCTCAAATTGTGATTTTAGAGGTCACGTAATTAACCTTCTTTTCATTTATTAGACCTCAGTAGATTGGGTATTTCTCCCCTGTGTTTTGGTCCGTTGAGGACAACTTGAAGGTGGAGTTTGGTGTAGCCTTTGAGAGGCTTAAATTTTGAGAGCGTGGGGCTCTTTTGAAAATCGAGTGTCATATGCCTCGTGGAGGCTTTTTAGTGTAATTTGGAGCAAGGGCTCCGAGGTATGAATGGGGTTTTCTGCCCCTCTGTTGAAACTAGTGTCTTTGAGGTAAAACTGGGCTGATTGCCCAAGCATTGTGTTTTCGGGGCTCGAAGCCCAAATCCTGTAAATATTGTGACTCCCCGTTGATTTGCTACATTGTACCTGCCATGCTTGTTATATCTTTGTTTTGAAAAGAAAATATAACCTTGTTAAATTTTGAAATTAATTTCTCTTTAGTAGCTTGAGATCCATTCACCACCCAGCACCTTCTTTCACGCCTACCTCCCACAAAAACTCGGTAACAAGTGGTAGCAGAGCGTGGTTGAATGGGTCTCAATTTAGCCCCTTTTGACGGCTAAACATTGCTTTGATTCGAACTCTAACAATTGTCTCAGTTGCTGGAATTTTTTTGAGTTTTTCAAAATTGTTCTGTCATCATGCCCGGCCCTCGCGATGTTCTCCTCCTTAACTATTTGCGCAAAGAGGAGTTGATATACGAGTTAACTATCAGAAATGTGCAATCTGGAGGCACGGTTGCAATCGACACTAACAAGCTTAGAGAGTCCCTTGATTTGCCCATTTCCATCCCCAATTTGGGAGAGAAAGAAATTGATGACTCTCTTTCCACGATTGTCGAGAATATTACTGGGCTTGCATCTGTAGTCAGCTTTTTTGATGAAAACGATCCGTCTCCTAATCAAATTAAGCGTGTGCAAGGCAGGCTATATCACTTTTCAAATAGAGTTAATGATCTGTTGTCTCTGAAGGTGAATGACGTTCAGAGGAAGCAAGCTAATACGCTCCTTGAAACTATCTCTGAATTGTCTAGTAAAGTCACTCAATTGTTAACTGGGGAAGTTCCTCCCAAATCTGATCAGCCCACCGTTGTGAATGTAAGTAGTGAGGAAGAACCTGCTAAGGGAGAAGGCAATAGGATAACCGTTGCTGCTCAAACTATCTCTGCCCCATCGAACAACGAATCTGAACGCCGTGCGTCATTGAGTAACATCCGCTCTGAATTAACTTCTTTGCCATTGAAACCTTTAACGACTATGTCACCTGGGTTCAGCAGCTTGCCTCATCCATTGGCAATGTTGCTTAGAGGTATCTCTAAGTTTTCCGTCAACACCACCAGTGACGTAATTTCATTTTTAAGATTTCTAGTGGAATTTCAGGATCATGCTCTTGTTTTTTCTCTTTCGCCATGTCAAATTTTGCAAATTATCTATCCGTATGCTATTGGTATTCTCTCTGATAAAATAGTTAGAGCCATCGCTGAGCAATCTTCTATTGAGGATTTCCATGCCCATTTGCTAGCTAACTTCATCCCGGCTAGGGCCAGGTCCTCCCTTATTCAGAAATACTATTATCGGGTACAGCGCTTGGATGAAAACCTGGCAGACTTCATCCAAGATATTAAGTTTTATACTAGGGTGTTTGCTCTTCACTTCCCTGAGGATCAAATTGTACAAGCTATTGTGGAAGGTATTTCACCATCCTATAGGTCATATTTGTGTTTCGCGGCGTGCCCGCAAACGTTCTCGGAACTTGAAGCATTGGCAGTCTCAGCGGAAGGAGTTAGATACGCCGATTCTTTGCGTGTCGCGAAAGAACCCCCGCCTTCCTTTAGTAACACTCGGCCTCCACCTCGCCGACCAGTCAATCCCCGTAAATGTTATGCTTGCGGGTCGCCTGACCATCTGCGGAATAAGTGTCCTCTGATCAAGTCAAGTGGGACAAGGAATGGAGCAGGGTCATCACAAGGCTGTTTTAAGTGTGGGGCCTTCTCACATATCGCCAAGAATTGCCCAAACTCAAATAGCACCCCCTCCTGCTCAACTTCTGGTGCAAATTCCAGCTATGCCAATAATAAAAAGTGACTAGTGGCGTCGGCTGAGCCGACTAATCCATCTTCCCGAGACTCAGCCCCTAGTAAACAGATTGTAAATGCAGAGAACGATCAGCCTTCAAGTTCATCTTTTGAATGCCCTAAAGAATGTCTTAGGATTGCGGCGGATACCCCCGCACCTGTTCCTTTTCTTAAGATTGAGGTAAATAACGAGCCTATAACAGCTCTCTTAGATTCAGGCAGTGTTTGTTCCATTATTTCGGCTGATTGGTATTCTAAATTGAAATCTGTTTGTAAACTCCCTGACTATGACTCATCTCCTGTTAAATATGTTTCGGCTAATTCATCTCCATTAGAAATTCTAGGTTCCTTACATGTCAAAATTCGTGTTTTTAAATTTACATGGAAAATCAAATTGTTTGTGGCCAAGCATTTGTCTTGCCCCATCATACTGGGAGCGGACTTCATGTCTCACACTGGTCTGGTGCTCGATCTTCAGAGTAAGTCGTGCACATTCAAATTTGCCTCTAACTGTAAAATCCCTCTATTAAAGTGTAATTCTGCATCATGTTCATCTATTTCGCCTACCCAGGATGAGATGTTGTTAGACCTTAGACATCTACCTGAGGAGCAGGCTGATAGTATTCGCAAATTGTGTCAGTCGTTTCCCGAGGTGTTCTCTGATACTCTTGGTGTTACTGACCTTATTGAATACAAAATTGAGGTCACGGATTCAATTCCTGTCCGTTTTCCACCGTATAGGCTATCTCCACCTAAAATGAAGGCTCTGAAAGAAATCATCGATCAGATGTTGAAGGATGGTATTATTAGGCCCTCTAAGTCAGCGTATTCTTCGCCTATTTTTCTAGTCCCGAAACCCCAAGGAGGCTTCAGGCCTGTCATTGATTACAGGGCTCTCAATCGGAAGGTGGTGTTGCAATCTGTGCCCCTTCCCGACCTTCATTCTTGCTTTTCATGGTTTCGTAAGGCCAAGTTCTTCACCATCTTGGACTTGAATCAGGCCTACAATCAAATTCCCCTTGCCGAAGAATCTAAACATCTTACAGCGTTTGCCACGGACTGGAATTTATATGAATACAACCGCGTGCCTTTCGGGCTCCCCACGGGGGCAGCTGTGCTCACTAGGCTACTAGATAGGGTCTTTTCTGACATCAAATTTGAGTACTTATATCACTACTTAGATGATGTCGTCGTATTTTCAGAGACCTTTGAAGAACATCTAGATCATTTGCGAGAAGTTCTCGATCGCCTTCGTAAGGCTGGGTTAACTGTTAAGTTGTCCAAGGTTGCCTTTGCTAAGCCCTCTATGTCTTTCCTAGGGCATATTGTGTCACCTGATGGTGTAGCAGTCGATCATTCTAGAACACAGGCCATCCGTGATTTTAAACCTCCCAAGGACATTAAAGGTATCGCCAGGTTCATTGGTATGGTGAATTTCTTCAGAAAGTTCATTCCTAACTTTGCTAATAGAGCGGCGCCCTTAAACCTTCTTCGTAGGAAAGGCATCAAATTCGAGTGGGGACCTTCTCAACAAGCCGCTTTTGAAGACCTTAAATTAGCACTTTGTAATGCCCCTGTACTTGCTATGCCTGATTTCTCGAAGAAATTCATCGTCCAAACCGACGCGTCGTCGTCAGCAGTAGCTGCAGTCCTTCTTCAAGAGACTGAACTAGGGAGGCGACCTATCGCCTATGCCTCTAGGACCTTGTCGGCTCAAGAAGCCAAGTATTCCATCTATGAGCTCGAAGGTTTGGCAGTCTTATTCGCCTTAGAAAAGTTCCGTCTCTATCTGGAACACGTCAAATTCGACCTGGAGACAGATAATCAAGCATTAAGCTGGGTCTTAGGTAGGCCGCGTCGTACTGGTCGTATAGCCCGCTGGGCTATTCGTATTTCCGCCTTCCAGTTTGAGGTTAGACATATCAGAGGTACCGAAAATGTTGTTGCTGATGGACTCAGCCGTATGTTTCATAACGACGTCGAGACCCACGAACCGGTCGACAGTTCATCACCTTCCGAGTCCATACTATCTGGTGTTAATGCCATCTTAACAGATGCTCCCATGCTTTTTAGGGATATTGAGAAATACCAACGTGAAGATCCGACACTGGCTCCGATAATGGAAACCCTTTCTTCTGGGGAACATGCTGTCCCTTATGTTCTAAGGAATGGTGTTCTATGTTGCCCTTCGAGGCATGATAAGTTGATGAAAGTTGTTGTTCCAGCGGTTCTTGTACCTATGATCTTCAAATACTATCATGAGACCCCATTGGGGGGGCACCTGGGTATCTTTAAAACTCGTGAAAAGATTCGTGAAATGTTCATATGGAAAGGTATGGACGGTGAAATTCGGGAACTTGTAAAAGCTTGTAAATCTTGTTTGATCAGTAAACCCACCATGTCCACTAAAGTAGGCCTTTTGTCTTCTCATCAAGCGTCGCGCCCCATGGAACGCCTGTATATCGATTATGTGGGACCCTTCCCCCAGTCAAAGGGTAATGCCAGCAAGTTCATCTTTGTGTGTGTAGATGGTTTTACAAGATTTTCCTGGTTATTTCCGACTAAGCTGGCTACCGCTCAGTCCACCATTACTTGCCTAAATTCTATTTTTGCTTCTTTTGGTCCGTGCCAATACATTGTATCTGATAATGCTAAAGCTTTTACATCAAATCTGTTTCGTAAATTCTGTTTTGACTTGTCCATCTCTCATGTAACTACATCTGCTTATTACCCTCAACCATCTCTGGCTGAACGGGTTAACCGTAATCTCAGGTCCGCGCTCATTGCCTATCATCATGAAGATCCTTCCAGGTGGGACACGTCCCTGCATTGGATAGCTTTTGCTTTGAATTCGGCGGTTCATGAATCTCACAAGTTTACTCCAGCTTCTTTGATGTTTAAGTTTGTTCCCAACTCGCCGCTTTCTAACCTCTGGTCTCTGAATGACATTCTACCCGAGACAATAGATCCAGACAATATTAAAGATCTTTGGAAGAAGGCTAAAGCCAATCTTAAAGTGTCTCATGAAAAGGTTAGGGAAAGGTATGATCGTGGACGGAGACCCACCCCTTTGAAGGTAGGCGACCAGGTTATGGTCAAAAATTTTGTTCCCGCGGGCAAGCTTGCCCCCAGATTTCATGGGCCTTGTGTCATTCTCGATTTTCTCACACCGGTTACCTTATTGTTAAGTAATCCAGCCACCGAGAGGATATTTAGAGTTCACCTGTCCCAGGTGAAACCGGTGTAAATTCTGTGTTAACTTGCTTCATATTATTTTGAAAGGATATGAAGGTTATATTTTTTTTTTTTTGAGTTTCACTTTTAAGGCATTCTGCCCCTTCTGTAATATTTTGGTTTTAGATGTAAGCCTTGTGTAAAACCCGCCCCGACCCGTTAAACTGCCATCCTGTTCTTGCCACGGCCATTACCACGCTCCCGTCTCCTGCTCCACCTTACACTGTGGCTTCATAATAGTAAATGCCATGGATATCTACACGCCGCTGGCCCCTCAACCTCTCCACAAGCCTGTACCCTCAAAGGAAATGATTGTCCAACACAATTCTGCCGCCTAGCTTTAATGTTTCAGCGCCCCCGCAGCCGCGCAGCGCCGTGCAGCGACTGGGGAGGGGGATGGGCCCCCTCCTCTCCAGCGAGGACGACATGTGCACGGCGAGCCGGAGCTCACCTCCCGGCCAAGGCTAATGTGCGGCGCACGACCTGCTACATGCCCGCAGCCTGTATCTGTTCACCGCGGGCGCGGCGTACTTCAACACCTCTGCTCCCCTCATAGTGCGGGCGAGCGGTATCTCAGGGTACTTGAGGGGTCCGAGTGGCCTCCTTTGGACGCAAGCTGCAACGGCCGGTCTGGCCATTCAACTTAGCCTACATCAACTACATAGACATTTCTGTTCAACCTTAATTCCGCTTCATGGGAATTCAACAGCAATATTTGGTGGACATTGCAAATTTTTCCTTCAATTTCAAGTATTAAATGTTTATCTTCAGAAATTCAACTTTTACAAACATAAAGACTTTACTTCTCCGGCAACAACAAAATTTTGGAACCGAATTAAGAAATTTCTCAAATACTTCTGCAAGTTATTTTAATATCAACATCAAAACTTGGAACTTATTTTCGAACAAAAGTTTATGTCCTTCTGTGTAACCCCTTGGAGGAACTTTTGGGGGGGGAGGTCTGTACCGGGCGGTACACCTCCACACCGTTTATTTAAAAGTTGCGCCAGTTGAAACTCCTCTTCTGGAGGAAGGTTGAACTTTATCTATTCTATTAATTCTCTACTTTCCCAGAAGATGTCACCACGTGGAAAATTTTGAGTTTTTGAACTGTGTCACTTTTGATGTGTTTTTGTTTCGCTTGAAGTAAGAAGTGTAAACTTTCTCTTCTAGAGGACACTACTGAAGATCAACAATAGTGCAACCTAGTGCGGAGTCAAAGAACTATTTTGTTGGAGAAATTTTTATTTCAAGAGTTTGTTCTTTGTTAAATTTCTTTCTGTCATGGTTTAAGTTGGCTGTATACCCCTCTTTTTCCCCTTATTTTGGATCTAGCCAATCCCGAATTTCTTTAATTAATTTTCCACCAATAATGTGTTTCTTCTTCCTCTATGTAGGGGTTTCTTTTCCCTAGCCAATAAAAACTTTGAGGGAGGGTGTTTTATTTCCCCTAACGCCTAGAATCTTCCGCGAGAGGATATAAACTGCTGATTTTGGGGTCTCCGGGCCACTTTTGTTCCATCTCTCAGTGTGTAAAGTACATAGCAGGAGGCGGGAAGCGCCTCTTTCTTCACCAGCTGTTCAACTTCAGGTAATGGCCTCTTATAACATCTTTTCTAGCTAGAGTTGGCAGTTTAACTCTCGCGGCGGGTTCTAGGTCTTCCACCATGTAACTTTCCTTTCTAATGTAAAAGCAACTGGTATCTATTCTATCTTTCAAACTACATATCGGGATAGAGAGTGCTTAACCCTCTCGAGCTCCCACTCACATTGTTTTGAGGTGAACTTATTTTTCGCAACCTATTCTTCAGTAATGTAATGTAAGTTTGTGTTTTCTTAAGTCACCTCAGTAGTATGGGATTAGCCCTTGCATCAGCGGCCTAAGAGCCAACGTAGGTCTTAGAAACAAAGTGTATTAAGGAGTGCAAGTTCGCCTCCTCTCAAATTGTGATTTTAGAGGTCACGTAATTAACCTTCTTTTCATTTATTAGACCTCAGTAGATTGGGTATTTCTCCCCTGTGTTTTGGTCCGTTGAGGACAACTTGAAGGTGGAGTTTGGTGTAGCCTTTGAGAGGCTTAAATTTTGAGAGCGTGGGGCTCTTTTGAAAATCGAGTGTCATATGCCTCGTGGAGGCTTTTTAGTGTAATTTGGAGCAAGGGCTCCGAGGTATGAATGGGGTTTTCTGCCCCTCTGTTGAAACTAGTGTCTTTGAGGTAAAACTGGGCTGATTGCCCAAGCATTGTGTTTTCGGGGCTCGAAGCCCAAATCCTGTAAATATTGTGACTCCCCGTTGATTTGCTACATTGTACCTGCCATGCTTGTTATATCTTTGTTTTGAAAAGAAAATATAACCTTGTTAAATTTTGAAATTAATTTCTCTTTAGTAGCTTGAGATCCATTCACCACCCAGCACCTTCTTTCACGCCTACCTCCCACAAAAACTCGGTAACAATACACATGATTTAAGTGATTTGAAAGATGTCATTGAACATGTCATTCTTTGTTTAATAGTTACATTTAATTAACTGAGGTGGTGTCCGACACGAAAGCGGACTGATCAAGAAACCTAAACAGTACGGTTGAGGATAACGCCACGCTGACCACGTGATTGCAAGGTATCTGGATGGCAAACCTCTAGGCCCGTAATGGGCTCTTTGTGCACCGCCTCCGTAGGCGTATCTCCTAAATAATATACGATAAGTGGAACAGGCGCCCTAAATTAAAATAGTACCACTGCGGACCCAGACAAAGTGGCAGGCATGGTTTTTTTTTTTTTTTTTTTTTTTTTTTTTACGAGTTGCTTTACGTCGGACTGACACGGCAACAACGGGATAGAAAAGGGCTAGGAGTAGGAAGAAAGCGGCCGTGGCCTTAATTAGGATACAGTTCCAGCATTTGCCTGGTGTGGAAATTGGAGACCTCGGAAAGCAATCTTCAGGGTTGCCGACGGTTGGCTTCAAACCGACTATCTCCCGAACGCAAGTTCACTGCTGTGTGACCCTAACAGCACGGCCAACTTAGTCCAGTTGTTCAGAGTTGGACCGAAACCTAGCCAATGTAAAGACAGTGGATGTGCCAAGGCATCAGCTAATATTATATAGTTTGTTTAAAATTTACTGAAGGAAGAAAACTGTAACTTAATAGAAAAAAAAACGAAGTAAACTCGTGTCTCATCCCGAAGTGGTGGAGTTCTTTTCAGGCACGAAGGCTGGATCGGGGTCCACTCAGCCTCGGAAGATTAACTCAGTAGACGGGTAGGGAGGGGAGGGGGTTCGATTCCTACTTCAGCCATCCTCAAAGTGGTTTTCCGCGGTTTCCCACTTCTCCCCTCAGGCAAATGCCGGGATGGTACCTAACTCAAGGCCACGGCCACTTCCTGCCGTTTTCCTTGTCCAACCTTTCCGATCTTCCCGTCAACCCCACAAGGCTCCTGTTCAGCATTGCAGGTGAGACGGCGTAGGTGAGGTACTGGTCCTACTTCCCAGTTGTATATGTCGGACCCAAAGTCTCACAATCCGGGTCACCGCCCTTGAGACGGTAGAAGTGGGATTCCTCACTGAGTACGAGTGAAAATTCAACGTTGGAGGTAAACGGTTTAAGAAAGAAAGAAAGAAGGAAAGAAAGAAAGAAAGGAAGAAAGAAAGAAAGAAAGGAAGAAAGAAATTAACGAATTAAGTAATTCTTCAGTGTTCTGAGGTGCATTTTTAACATACAAATGAATAAACTTTTATCAGCAAACGTCAAATAGATACAATGCACACGGTTTAAACCTTAAAATTGTTCCGTTCAAGGCAGCTTCTCCTCTCCTATTTAACATGACAACAAAGTACTTTCATTATAAAATGCATCACTAATTGTTGCAATTTCCTGGCTGAGCCCCTTATTCAATTATGGTGAGTGGATGGCGGACCCACCTGTGTTTACGTACCACCCTAGCTATGGCCCCCACTAGTCAGTCCACAGCTAATTGAAATGCTAATCCTTACTTAAACATTTACAGCAAATAAAGGGGAGAGGCAATATGTAAAGAACTAATCTAATATTCTAGTTTCTTTCTAAGTTAGGTAATCGCTGGTTCAATCATATTTCATTCACAGAAGGAGGCTTTATGTTTGTTCTTCACTGCATCATAGAGGCAGTCTGAAGTGGCATCGCTACCCTACAAGGTGCATAAATTCATGAGATACGGGGTAATCTTTAGCAGGGTAGAAGGCTCTGCTAAAAAGGAAGCGTTAAACAATACAACGGCTGATAGACTGTTCTTAACAGCCACGGGTTTCCGCACAATAGCTTATGAATATATCCTGGAAATAAAACATTTTTTTTCTTATCTTAGCAATAGCTAAATAATCTCCGTTACAGTCCATGGAAGTCCATGGACTAGTGGAAAGTATCGATTTCCAAAATCCGTAACCGCAGCTCAAAAATAAGGTGTTATTAATATGTATATTGTATCTATTTGACTATATCATATACACAGGGTGTCCCAGTAAATGTTGAATGGCAATAAACGCTGTATTTCTCTCTTGGTGTTTCCTCTTGTTCAACTTGCCGTTTGTGAATTTTGGATCTGAAGGTTATCCGATTTTGGACTTCTGCTAGTGTAATTCCTGCTATTTCAAATCGGTTTTTATTTCGCCAATTATGCCTTATTTTGGCTTTACTCCTGTTGTCACAGAAGTCGACTATTTGTTTTGTAAGTCTGTCTGGGTCCATTCGTTTAATATGTCCATAAAATTTTATCCTACGTTTTCTAATGTCACTGTGACTGCTAATTTTGTATTGTTTTATTTCCTGTTTGCCTCTGAGGCGGTACTGTCTGCCTGCGTGCTTTGGGGCCTAGAATTTGTATTATGATTTTGCGTTACTTTTTCTCTACGTCTTCAATGTCTGCTTTCTTGTTCAAAATTACGGTTTCAGATCCATAAAGACAATGACTGTATTATAATGCCATATTTTGCGTGCTTGGAGATATATTTCTCGTTGTAGATATTTTGGGTTAGTTGATATTTAGTTTCTATAATTTGGCATCTAATTTCGTTGACTTTATTATGTTCTTATTCTTATTCTTATTATTCTTATTCTTATACTTATTCTTATTAACAATGAGACTTGCGAGGGACCACGTGTCAATTTCAGTTCATCCTTCCTTTTTTGTTTTCTCTTCCGTTCTTTCCAGTATTTCTTCATCATTGCACTATGCATTATTCTTTCCTCCTCAGCCTACTTTGGACCGGGTTTCTTTTTCCACTTTTTCTTGGAATCCTTCCATTCTTAAAACCTTATTTTAAAAACATATTTCTTTAGTTTCCTCTTCTCTTATTTTCTAAATCTTTCTTTCCCTCTTGAATCCAAGTTGTTCTTGACTTTTTCTCCCAAACGTACTTGAGTGTCTGTTTTGTCAATCCGTTCTATACATATGTCCAAAATACAGCATTCTCGTTATTCTTATTTTTTCTGTCATGTTTTCTATGTTCTCGTATATTATTATTATTATTATTATTATTATTATTATTATTATTATTATTATTATTATTACTTCCTAGCCGGGCTAAGTGGATCAGATGGTTGAGGCACTGGCCTTCTGACCCTAACTTGGCAGTTTCGATACTGGCTCAGTCCACTGATATTTGAAGGTGCTCAAACATGTAGCCTCGTGCTGGTATATTTACAGGCAGGTTAATGAAGTCCTGCGGGATAAAATTTCGACACCTCGGCGTCTCCGAAAACTGTCATAATTAGTTAGTGGAACGTAAAACCAAAAATATTATATTTTATTTTATAAAATAATTTGTTTTACGTTGCACCGACACAGATAGGTCTTATGGCGACGATGGGATGGAGAAGGATTAGGAGAGGGTAGGAAGCGACCGTGGCTTTAATTAAGGTACAGCCCCAGCTGTTGCCTGGTGTGAAAGAAGGAAACCATGGAAAATCATCTCCAGCGCTGCCAACGGTGAAATTCAAACCCACCATCTCCCGAATTCAAGCTCACAGCTACACGAAACTAACCGCACGGCCAACTCTCTCGATCATTTTCTTCTAGCGTTTTCTACTCGCAGAAGCTTTGCAATCATCATGTAGTTATTTTCCATGTAATTTAGGCCTCCAGTATCAGTGTTGCCATACCGTAGATGTCGAACCCACTGTCAGAGATTCGGCGCTGAGGATAATCTCCCCCTGTGGGTGGGGGCGGTAGAATAACACCCACGGAATCCCCTGTCTGTCGTAAGAGGCGACTAATAGGGGCCCCAGGGGCTCTGATCATTGGAGCGTGGGTTGGCGACCACGGGGCCCCTAGCTGAGTCCTGGCATTGCTTCCACTTACTTGTGCCAGGCTCCTCACTTTCATCTATTGTATCCGACCTATCTTGGTCAACTCTTGTTTTTTCCGAACCCGACGCTATTAGGTTTGCGAGGGCTAGGGAGTCTTTCATTTTCACGCCCTTCCTGGCCCTTGTCTTCCTTTGGCCGATATCTTCATTCTTCGAAGTATCGGACCCCTTCCATTTTTTCTCTATGATTAGTGTTATATAGAGGGTGGTTGCCTAGTTGTACTTCTTCTTAAAACAATAATCACCACCACCACCATGAGGATAATCTTCTCCCCTCAGGTTTCTCATCTATCTTGTCCTCTATTATCCGATCGGGCTGTATTTGTCATTTTAAAATATATGACCGGAATAGGCTGCTTTGCTACGTTATGTGAGGGTTAGGACTTCGCAAGATTTCCCGGCACGACGAAGAACCTCCTCGTTGGTGACGCGGTCTAACCATGGGATTTTAAACTTTCTACATAACATTCATGGTTAAAAAGCCTGCATTCCGATTCCATATTTAAAAGGTTAGCGTGCTGGGCTTTGGTTCAAGGGTTGTCGAGTTCAATTCCCAGCCGGGTGGGGGGGTTTTAAACTTAATTAGTTTATTTCTCTGCCTCGCAAGCTGTGTGTGTGCCGTCTTGAATATTAGAAGTCATCCTCGATTGGATCCCATCCTATCAATTTCAAAGAACTGCACCAGGCCTTTGGCACTGTGAAGCGGCACCTATAACATAAGCTTGCAACACTTCATAATACCGCACTCATTGTAACATCCGAAGTCACGCTTGCTCACAGCACATTTAACTTTCAGATACACACCTCTAGCAATGCTGATCATATTTTTATTTCGTATATCTGGATATCATTTCTGAATTATCCAGCATCCTAGACACTTTGATATTTACGGATGAATTATTGCAAGGGCTTGATTATTTAGAATGGACAAGTTTCTCGCACTAGTACCGCAAACTGTTTCAAATTTCTGAGGGACTTTACCTTTGATGCTCTCTAAATGAACCAATTTATTGGCACGCAGTCTTCATCTCATTCTACTCAATCCATCAGTGAAGCGTATAACAAATAGTCCTCAAAAACGTGCTAAATATTTATATTTCCTGAACGGTAATAACCAACGTTTCTTTTAATCTTTTACTGAACCTGAATCCTTGTCATATATTCATAGCGTTCTGTCATTCACCACATAGCTTTTGTTTACTCTTGGCCCTATCCTCCCCCCAATTTCGATTGAATCTCTGCGTAATATGAAGCGTTACTATTTTTCGTCTCTGGGCAGAGTACGATTAGTCTCTTGTATAATGGCTGGTAGCGGAGGGATTAAAGGGAGGGAGGTGGGGGTGGGGGGTAAAGCAAGGGTGCAATTTCCTGTCTCGTATACACACTGTAGTAGCTTGTGATTGGCAAGACGAGAGCTCCTATTTTTTTATCTCCCCCTCCACCGCACACAGAGCTAGCAATAACATTACGTCACGGGAGGAACAGGATAGTACACGCTGTTTCACATCAGCCACAAAGAGCACACGTGTGTTAATGCTGTACTTAACAGACTTACCAGCCGAGTGACAAAGGTTTGTGACGAGGATAAGTTAAATAGTGAACTAGAGATCCAAACCACAACATTCACTTCATTCATTGAAACAAATTAACGAGATGCTACATCGTAAGTTGAAATACAGATTGTCGTTTGGTCTTCCTCCAGTGAATTTGGCCTTTTTGCCATACGTAAAGTCTGCCACGGAAAGGATTAAAAATATTCTCAGAAGTGACAGCATTAAGACTCTTTAAAACTAATATAATCCCAAGCTATTGTTTGTGATTTGATAAAGAGAATATTGTTCTAATGTTTGCTGGAATATACAGAAGACGACTCCTTGCTTCTGTGGATCTGTTTACATTGAATAAATATGCAGAAAGGTGACAGCGAGGGTTAAAGAATATCGCAAGCACTTACGTCTTTGCCAGCCTGATTTTTGATTTGTTTTTTACAATTTGCTTTGGGTCGCACCGACACAAATACGTCTTACGGTAACGATGGGATAGGAAAGGACTAGGAAGGAACCGACCGTGGCCTTAATTAAGGTAGACCAAGCATTTGCCTGGTGTGAAAATGGCAAACTACGGAAAATCATTTTCAGGGCTGCCGACAGTGTGGTTTGAACCCACTATCTCCCGAATGCAGGCTCACAGCTGCTCGACCCTAATAAATGCACGGCCAACTCGCACGTTGACAGTGTATATAGCTGTTATGTAGTGATATTTACCAGTGAAACTCTTAATATTACTGTTCTCGTAGCTCAGATGTCGATCGTTGCAAGATCGAAACGCGTCAGGTTATATTTAATAATAACACGACCTAAAATCCCCGGTACTGAATGTAATGAATAGCTTGGCTTGGAGAGCTGCATCAAACCAGTCTATGGACCGATGACAAAAATAACAACAACAACAACAACAATGTAATTTTATGTACTACGTATCTGATTTCATCAACCCACCGTCTGGCTCCATGTTTGAATGGGCATCATACTGGCCTTCGGTTCAAAGAGATATGTGTTTGATTCCCGACCGGTTCAAGGACTTTAACTGCAAATCTGTAATTCCTATGGCTCGGGGACTGTTTGTTTGTGTTCTTCTCAACATAATTGAGAAGCATACTTACAAAATTGTGTGAGCCTCCGTGGCTCAGACGGCAGCGCGTCGGCCTCTCACCGCTGGATACCGTGGTTCAAATCCCGGTCACTCCATGAGATTTGTGCTGGGCAAAACGGAGGCGGGACGGGTTTTTCTCCGGGTACTTCGGTTTTCTCTGTCATCTTTCATTCCAGCAACACTCTCCATTATCATTTCATTCCATCTATAAGTCATTAATAATCACCTCGGGAATGGCGACCCCATTGTAATACTAATCTCTATATGTTTCATTCATTGCAATCCTGACCCGGTCTAAGACTGGGAAACAGGTTGTAGGTTTTCATTTTTTATTTACGAAGGTAAAATTTTAGGGAGAGACGAAAAAACGCTCAGAGTAAAAAATATCAACTGAAAACCAATGTTAGCACTTTAATTTTCAGATAGAATAAATGCACTACTAAGTTATATAAAGTGTTTTTGTTAAAACGTTTGCCGTTTAAGAAATAAGCAATCACTGCAATCATCAGAGAACTGACTGTATTTAAATATAAAACGATCAAAATGTATTTATAATGAAGACAGAGATTAGATAAATAATCTATATATATATAAAAGTCATTGTATGTATGTGGGTGGGTGGGTGGGGGTTTTGTACCACATCTCCTCCCAAACCATTGGAGCGATTTCAACCAAATTTGATACACTTATGACTTGGTATCAGGAGACAAACCGCGTGGGGGTAAGACATCCCAAACACCCCTGGGGGCGGGGGGGCGAGGGGGTCATATATAAAAATAAATGAAAATAGTGTCGAATCCATACTTTTCGGGGTCGCTGAGATGAATAGTGACACTCCAATTTTTTTGAAGTCCAAGTTCAGCCCCCTTTGGGGTGGGGCCCAGGGGGGAGTGATATATACAAATAATCGAAAATAATGTCGAATACATAGTTTTCGGGGTCGCCAAAGTGAATAGTGACACTCCGGATTTTCAGTATCAGGAGACAAACCACGTGGGGGTAAGACACGCCAGGAACCCTTAGGGGTGGGGGGCGAGGGGGTCATAAATAAAAATAAACGAAAATAGTGTCGAATCCACACTTTTCGGGGTCGCTGAGATGAATAGTGACATTCCGATTTTTTTAAAAGTCCAAGTTCAGCACCCTTTGGGGTGGGGGCGAGGGGGGAGTGATATATACAAATAATCGAAAATAGTGTCAAATACATAGTTTTCGGGGTCGCCAAAGTGAATAGCGACACTTCGGATTTTTGGTATCAGGAGACAAACCACGTGGGGGTAAGACACACCAGGAACCCTTAGCGGCGGGGGGGCGAGGGGGGTCATATATAAAAATAAACGAAAATAGTGTCGAATCCGTACTTTTCGGGGTAGTATCAGGAGACAAACCACGTGGGGATAAGACACCCCAGGAACCATTAGGGGCGCGGGGCAAGGGGGGTCATATATAAAAATAAACGAAAGTAGTGTCGAATGCATACTTTCGGGGTCGCTTAGATGAATAGTGACACCCCGGGATTTTTTAAGTCCAAGTTCATCCCCCTTTGGGGTGGGGAGCAAGGGGGGTGAGATATAAAAATAATAGTATTTGGTGTCAAATGTACAGTTTTGGGGGTCGCCGAGGTGAATAGTAATACTCCGGAATTTTAATATCGGGAGACAAACCACGTGGGAATAAGACATCCCAGGCACCATTATGGGTGGGGGGCGGGGGGCTTGAGATATAAAAATCATCAAAGTAGTGTCGAACACACACTTTTTGGGGTTGCTGAGATGAATAGTGACACTCCAATTTTCTTAAGTCCAAGTTGAGACCCTTTGGCGTGGGGGCGAGGGGGAAGTGATATTGTGTCGAATACATAGTTTTCGGGGTCGCCAAAGTGAACAGCGACACTCCGGATTTTTAGTATCAGGAGACAAACCACGTGGGGATAAGACACCCCAGGAACCATTAGGGGCGCGGGGCAAGGGGTTCATATATAAAAATAAACGAAAATAGTGTCGAATCCATACTTTTCGGGGTCGCTTAGATGAACAGTGACATCCCTGGAAATTTTTAATTTCAAGTTCAGGGTGGGGGGTAAGAGGGATTGATATATAAAAATAATCGTAATTAGTGTCGAATCCACAGTTTTTAGGGTCGCTGAGATGAATAGCGGCAGTCCGGAATTTTAGTATCATGAGACAAACCACGTGAGGGTAAGACACCCCAGGCGCCCTTAGGAGCGGGGGGTGTGGGGAGAGGGGGCTGATATATAAAAATCATCGAATGTATTGTTCAATCCATACTTTTCGGGGCCATTGAAATGAACAGTGTAACTCCGGAATCTTTTAAACCAAGTTCAGCCCCCATCGGGGAAGGGGGGAGGTATATAAAATTATTGAAAATAGCGTCGAATCCATAGTTCTCGGGGTCGCTGAGATGAATATTGGCACTCTGGACTTTTAAAGTCCAAATTAAGGCCCCTTTTGTGGTGAGTGGTTAGGAAGGGAGTTAGATATAAAATAATCGAAAATAATGTCACATCCATAGTTTTAGGGGTCGCTTAAATGAGGAGTGACACTCCGGTTGTCGTTTAAGTCCAAGTGGATCCCCAATTGCCAGGCGGGTGAGAAGGAGTCAAGAACAGAAAATATCCAAATGACCGAGAAAAGGATGTTTTTTGTACGTTCCAGTATAACTGTCAGCAGAACTTAATACAAATATTACCTACTACCTGAAAAAAATACTAAGGGGGAAAGACACCCCTCGAAGCCTTAGATAAGGGTACGAAATATAATTAAGACTGAAAATGACCGATATTAGTGTTGAATCCATACGTTTTGGGACTACGGGAACAATTTCAAACAAACTTGGTCACTTATGACTTATTATCAGGAGACAAAGTGCGTGGAGGTATGACAACCCTAGCACACCTACGACGGGATGAGGTGTAGAAATAATCGAAAATAGTGTCGAATCCATTCTTTTCGGGGTCGCTGAGATGCATAGTAACGCTCCAATTTTTTTAGAAGTCAAATTTCTGCCTCCTTTCGCATAGCGGTGAGAAAAAGTGAAAAACAAAATTTCGAAAATGACCGAGAGAATGGACGCATGTGTGTATGCTGGACCTACTGTCTGGAGAATATACCCTAGGGGTAAGAGACTCCTAGCCTCTAAAGTAGGGGCGAAATGTAAATATTAACCGAAAACGACCGAAATTTGGGTCTAATCCATAGTTTTCGGGGTCGCTGAGATGAACTGTAACACTCTGGATGCCGTTTAAGATAAAGCTCAGTCCTACTCGGCAGGCGGATGAGAACTGGCAAAAAATTGAAAACGTCCAAAGGGACACAGTTTAAGGATGTGTGTGTGTATGTTTTAGCATATCTTTCAATCAAACTTGGTATACACATGACTTACTTTATAGAAAACATTACTGTGGAGGTCAGATACACTAGCCCCCGCTGGTGTTGGGGAATGAGGGGCTGACGTTCAAAAATAAGGAAAATAACCAATATTAATGTCGAAATCCATTGTTTATGTGTCGCTGATACGAACTGTGACGCTGTTGATAGCGTTTAAGTCCACGTTCAGCCTCCATAGAGGCAGGAGCTGAGAAGCGCTTAAAAGTAAATAGTATAAAATGACCGAGATTAGTGTTTACTCGATAATGAAATAATCTAAAACTTGAAGTCACATACATCTAAATAACTCTAAAACTACATAATAAGTCGTAATATCAACATCTCAAAAAGAATTCTATAAGCATTCACTTCACACTTAACTAACTGGTAATACAAATATTAAAAGTAAACATTCAAAAACTATCCGGGCAACGCCGGGTACTACAGCTAGTATTAAATGAAATCATAGAACGTATCAATGTAAATTAAGATGAGACATGACTGAAATTTTGAATTTTTACAACTTATCAAAACCAAATTTAAAACACAATCACATATTCATGAGATGTATCACCACAAAAGCTTATAGTTGATTGGTTAACGTTTTATAGTTATTAACAAGTAATTTATATTTTATATGTTGCATGGAAAATGCTCCTTATTTACAGTTGTTTTGCCTATAATTTTGAAAAATTATCAAACATACTCATATAATTAATAAAAACTCTTGGTTTCACAGGCAGATATAAAATATTCGAGATATAATTTTTCAATTTTTGATTATTCATAAAATAGACAGAAATCCAGTTTAGAGCTATTTTAGGAGCAAAAATATGAAGGTAATATTCAACTGATAATAAAGTGCATAACTGTTTTTATTCCTGTACATATTGAACTATTATCTGAACATTTCAGGTGGATCTGATAAGAACTATATCATAAGAAGCATTTTATACAAGGCAAAGTGTTGAAATTGTTTTAGCCCTAATGTTGTCTAACAGAGTCAGATGAAAGGGTGCGGGCTTGCTCTATAAACGCAGCACTACTTCCGTTCAAATCCGGAATAGAGAGATTTAAAATAGTGCCAGGGCAGAACTGATGACAGGATTTGAAAAAGGAAGAATTGGGGGAATTTTAACGTTAAATTTAAATGTTCGAATTTTTTTTATTTTTTTATTTTTCCAGTCACGACTCCCCTGAAAGAAAGGCTTCTGTCTCCATTGGTGACGTACCCCAGAAATGGCTCCTCATTGGATGAATGGATACATCATATTTTGGACAATTCACTCTGTGCGATTTCGCACTTACATGTAAAGTGAGTTTCAACGCGCTGTTCGACATGGATTTGAGCCGTTTGACGATTTCTTCTTCTTTCACATTATGGAGCTTCCTACCAACGTGAGTTTTCCATCATTATTTCAATTTTGAATGTTTTTCGATTTGATACCTTTTCAAAAAATCTCAATTATCTTTATCTAAATACAATGCACTACTGTAATAACAACCAGTGGCGGCTGGTGGTATCTGAAACAGGTTGTTGCACCAATATTTGTATAATAATAATAATATACAGTAATGTTATTGGCTTTACCGCCGACTAACTCCTTTTAAGGTTTCCGGAGACGCTGAGGTGCTGGAATTTAGTGGCGCAGGAGTTCGTTTAAGTGCCAGTAAATCTACTGACACAAGGCTGTCGTATTTGAGCACCTTCAAGTTCCAACGGACTGAGCCAGGATCGAGCCTGCCAAGTTGGGGTCAGAAGGCCAGCACTCAACCGTCTAAGCCACTCAGTCCGGCACCAATATATTCAATGTAACGTTTTAATATAGTCCGGCCCCGCGGTGTGGGGGCAACGCGTCCGCCTGTTACCCGACGGCCCCGGGTTCGATTCCCGGCCGGGTCAGGGGTTTTTAATTACAATGATTAATATCCCTGGCCTGGATACTGGGTGTTTGTGACGTCCATAATATTCCTTACCTCACACACAACATTCCACACTACCGCCATTCCAATTTCATGCAGGTTCATACAATATGATACCAGTAGGGGGCGAAAGATCCATATGGGTCGACGCCCCGAACAAATAGCATTAAAAAAATAATATGGGAAGCATGCAGAAATAACAAGAAACACTATATCGTTAAGTAATGAACTAAAACCTGAAATATATCCGGCAATTACAACACAGAGAAGAAGAGGCTAATCTACCTATATTCTCACGAACCTTGAATTGAAAATTTTGGCCTCCTGTTAATACCGTATACAGTAGTAAATGAGTTGCAGGATTGTGAACGACTGCAGGGGGACTTAAACAATATTGTGAGATGGACGCCAGACAATGGTGTATGTTGCATGTTGGGTATTCAGCCCGAGGGCTGGTTTGATCTTCTAAAGCTCCGACAACAGCTGTCATAGATAGCCCAGGAGTCGCTGATGAGGCGTACTAGGGAAATGAGGAGTGAGATAGTTTCCCGTTGCTTACCTCACTGAGTCAGAAGTTGCTATTACATATCAGTCTGCCAAACCCACTGAAATGCATGCACCGGGCGAGTTGGCCGTGCGCGTAGAGGCGCGCGGCTGTGAGCTTGCATCCGGGAGATAGTAGGTTCGAATCCCACTATCGGCAGCCCTGAAAATGGTTTTCCGTGGTTTCCTATTTTCACACCAGGCAAATGCTGGGGCTGTACCTTAATTAAGGCCACGGCCGCTTCCTTCCAACTCCTATACCTTTCCTATCCCATCGTCGCCATACGACCTATCTGTGTCGGTGCGACGTAAAGCCCCTAGCAAAAAAAAAAAAAAAAAAGAAATGCATGCACCAACCAACCCTATGATCGATATTTTCATGCCATTCATAGCAGGTACTGTCTGCATAACGAATGGCATTATTAGCACCGCTCATCCCTCAGTCACTTTCATATTGTCAAAGCCATGGATGAGACTGAGACAGGTCAATGAAAGTAACAAATTTACTCTAGCCCATAGCAGGAGGCATAGTGCACTGTAAACAATACATCACGCCAGTAAAGGCGACAGACAATGGTATGAATGTAAATGGGATGAAAAGTCAAGCTATACGTTTCATCAAAAGGAAAAGTCCTCTCAGTTTCAATTATTGTGTCGATGAGGTGATAGTTCTTCATGGGAAAAGCCATTTATTGTTATTATTACTACAAGTTGTTTTACGTCGCACCGAAGCAGATAGGTCTTATGGGCGGTCACCACAGGGAACACTAAGTATCTAGGTGTTAGTTAATATAAGGAATGATCTTTATTGAGGTAATCATATTAAGGCGACACTCCAAAGATAAAAATATATATTTACCTAATGCATGGATTTTCACGAAATTTTGTGGGAATGTTACCTACATAAAAGTAGGAAAATCACGAACATTTCTTTCATATACAATTAATAGTTTTGCCGAAATAAATTTGTTCTTTTAACATTTTTAATTCCATTTTTTCATGAAAATAAATTAACATGTTATGTGAATTCTTAATTAGGTCGATAATACTCCTTTTAGAAGCACTACGTATCGGTTTTTCTGTTCATAATTTATATAAGGAGATATACTGTACTAAAATTTGTGTAATTTTTACGATCTACAATTTTGCACTTAAAAATCCCTACTACCTAAAAAATTTTGCAATCAAAAATTACATAAGCAGGTTTCTTAATAAACACAGCTGTGATACATATACCATACAAATTTTGTTATATTTGGCCGAATGAAAATGAAAACCTACAACCTGTTTTCCAGTCATTGACCGGGTCAGGGATGTAATGAATGAAACATATATAGGCTGTTATTACAATGGGGTCGCCACTCCCAAGGTGATTTATTAATGAGTGATAAATGCTATGAAGTGATAATGGAGAGTGTTGCTGGAATGAAAGATGACAGGGAAAACCGGAGTACCCGGAGAAAAACCTGTCCCGCCTCCGCTTTGTCCAGCACAAATCTCACATGGAGTGACCGGGATTTGAACCACGGTATCCAGCGGTGAGAGGCCGACGCGCTGCCGTCTGAGCCACGGAGGCTATTTGGTAGAATATTATGGGATAAAAGTAGGGGCCGTTGAACTTAGATGTAAGGCTCCTTTAAACAACAAGAATCATCATCATTAACAGAGTATGCGTGTGACGTCAATCTTTCTTTTTTATTATTAAATTTGTTATTCTATACAAATGAGCACGATATATTCACAACGGCAGCTAACCTCCAACTGAGTACACGAGTCAACACAGCGCCATCTTATAACAGAGTATGCGTGTGACGTCGCATATTTAGCACACACTTTGCCTTACTTTGAAGCGCCATTTCATGAAAACTACGTTTCAGATGTCCGCCTCCATGGCTAAATGGTTAGCGTCCTGGCCTTTGGCCAGAGGAGTCCCGGGTTCGATTCCCGGCAGGGTCGGGAATTTTAACCTATTATTGGTTAATTTCGCTGGTACGGGGGCTGGGTGTATGTTTTGTCCTCATCATCATTTCATCCTCATCACGACGCGCAGGTCACCTACGGGTGTCAAATCAAAAGACCTGCACCTGGCGAGCCGAACATGTCCTCGGACACTCTCGGCACTAAAAGCCATACGCCATTTCATTTCATTACGTTTCAGATTTTTTTTTTTTTTGCAACATGTAGTGCCTTCTTTTATCTGTCAATCGAGACATTAAACATAATCGTAAATTAAATATCCTTGGCGATATTCGCGTTCTACCCAAACACTAAGAGCGCCTTATTTTTTTCTTTCCATGTACCCGTCGTCGAGGAGCAAAAGTCTACGTTAAAATTGGCCGGGTAACGACAACAGAAATGCCTGTGATAAGCTAAAGAAAATGTTTATTATGCTAATAGTTTCTATCTCAATAGTCTGTTCGTATATCTTTGGGACAGGATGTTTGAAATATAGCATTCAAGTAAAACAATAAAGTCATTATTTTGCAATGATCATTAGCAGTTCATCTCGAAATGCAAATCACTTGATCTGATCATCGACTAAATGTAAATGCATAAAAATATTGCCAGAAGTCAATAGTGAAGAGATATTAAAAAAAAATGCCTCGACTCATTTTCACTCGCCAAAATGAAATACATAAAAATAAAAGCAAAAATAAATGTAATGGATGGAATTTTAATTAATTAATCTCTCTCTCTCTCTCTCTCTCTCTCTCTCTCTCTCTCTCTCTCTCTCTCTCTCTCTCCCTCTCTCATACACTGACGTACGAAGTGGAAGACAAACGCAAACATGCTGCATATGAAACAACCAATTTTCGAACTAGCCAGCTTAGTAAAAAACTGTTTACATTAATGCTCCATCTATGAGTAACCACAGCATGGTTTTAATATACTACACTCCGTCAAAAGTCATTAATAAGCCCAAATAGTATGCTGGTGTTTTTTTTTTCAAACCTCAAAGGTTACAGTGTGCACTTTAATCGGCCTAAAAGCTCAGTAGCAGCAACTAATAGAGCATTTATGGCATCAAATCAATGTTCAGCCACTGACATATCAAGGTTATTAAACAGAGTGTAATACTCGCAGCTATTACAATATGTCAGGTGTTGCTAGATGAACACAGCCTGCGGCTGACAAAGAGTGCATTTATTTCGATTCCAAATGACAGCCTATTCCATTCCACATTCATTAATTTTGATCCTGTTACGTCGAATAGTGCATTGTTTTTTCCTCATAATTCAGGGTGAACTCTGATAATAAGAGATTATACGTTTAGGATAAATATTTACACACTATACCCAACACTTTAAAAATGTTTTTCAAATTTTGTGTGGTTATTATAGACTGCGGTGTACAGTTAGCGTATCTGACTCTTACCCGGGGGCCCCAGGTTCGATTCCCGGCCAGGTCAGGGATTTTCACCTGTATCGGAGAGCTGGTTCGAGGTCCAGTCAGCCAACGTTATTACAACTGAGAAGCTATCTGACGGTGAGATGGCGGCCCCGGTCTAAAAACGCCAAGAATAACGGCCGAGAGGTTTCGTCTCGCCGACCCCAGTACACCTCGTAATCTGCAGGCCTTGGGCTGAGCAGTGGTCACTCGGTAGGCCATGGCCCTTTGAGGCTGTTGCGCCATGGTGTTTGGTTTTGTATTATATAGCCTGATACAGCCCTTGAAAGGCAGACCGTGTGGCGAAGCTGGGTGACATCTAACGTGTATGGGAAAATGTACATTGTTGTGGTGGAGGATAGTGTTGTGTGTGGACAGAAATTCAGTCCTAGGGTCAAGGGTATTAGCCGTTTGCAATCAAAATCGTTAGACAACCCGGGAATCGAATCCGGAAGTCTGAAGACATAAGACCAGAACGATGACCTGTCAGCCACGTTGTAAGATGTTTAAGATGTTTCTGATTTACATGAAGCTTGGCGAAAAGGGCTAAGTCGACCAGAAACGAGCTGTTTGTTGCCGATTGGGAAGAAGTGAGACAAGTCATATAGGAATCGTACATCAACCAATACTGGATTATCAATAATATTTCAACTTGTGATTTTTAGGATTACAGCTGGCGTTGGCCTTGTTATATCAGACCGTTCGCTGGTGCAAGGTCGTATTGACATGCAGGCTTCTTTCTTCCAACTTCTGCCCTATATACAGGCAGGCCTTGTGAATACAATGCGTTGTATCCCTTGGGTTTGCAACAATTTTATGACAAGTGAACTAAAGATGGAAAAGGTAAGAATATTTTTAAAAGAAGTAAAATTATGGTGTTGATTGCAAAGGAACGTAAGTACTTTATTATCTCTGTTTTGAGAATATATATCTCGTGAAGTGAGAAATGAAGAAACAGAAAAAATTAACGATGGCTCTTTTATTGTGTTAAGAAAGATCATGAATATGAAACGTTAATGTTGAAAAACATAATAGAGTATGGTAATGTGGACGTTAACAAGCATTCGTAGGTAGTCTTGAATAACGCACGTCCTGCAAACGTGTAGAGAACCCCCGCTGGACTTCAAATGCCATATCATTGCAGCATGTGCTGCAATATCCAGGTAAACTCTTCGGGTCGGTGGCATCATCCCTGGAGGAAAGACTGCGAATGTGCATTGCAATTGACGGCCAGTATTTTGAGCTCATAATAAATCATAAACCTTTTGCGTGATGATCACTAACTGAGGAGCTCCTTCTAAAACACCTCCTACCCATTGCCTTTATGCTGATTTTAGCTAAACTAACCTAACGATTGACCGCAAGCAGAGAATCATGTTAGTGTCTTTACCACACAAAGGGAAGAACTCGCTGCCAACAACAAAACTTTTCTAACTCAAGTTAATGTCATAATTAAACAGACTATTCTGAATTATATTATCGAGACCAGTCCTCTTGGATCATTACTAATGAAGTCTAGCTCGAACGTCGTTCATACGCAGCTGTTTATTTTTGCTATGCTATTTCCATATTCGCGATGAATCGTTCCAGTTTAGATTCGGTAGTCGAGTGCATTAGTCGTATTTGTAACATTTTTTTCATGTCATAAGCCTAACTTTCAAAAATTTTGTAACTAGTGCTAAGCCAGTACCTGAACAAAAGCTTTGTAAGTAGTGCTAAGCCAGTACCTGAAAAAACGAAGCTCAAAATAAATCGTATCCTTTCCTTTTCGTCGGAACGTAAATGTATTCACACCTAAAACGCTTGCAGCTGTATCTGACGCAGTCTAACTTTGATATTTTAAAGAGTTCTCCATAAACATTTTGGGAATTTTTCGTTTGTCAGCCTATTAACCCGCACAATTTCTACCAGTCTACAATGAGTTCACAGTTTGAAGGCTTGCAGGTTACAAAACGTAGGATAGATCCTTTCCAATTTTCATTACAAAAGAATTACTTCGTGTACCCCAAAGTGTTCCGTGGTATTGCCATTCTTTACTCACTTCCTTGTTAGGATCTATTTGATTACTGAAGTATTTTAAGCTCATTCGAATCAACGAACCGGCAAAGCGGTGTCAACAGTATCAAACATGAATGGCTAGAGTAATTAAGTGGACGAGGCAAAAATCCCCAACCTAGCCGGGAATCTAATTCGGCACCCTCTGAACCGATCGTCACAACGCTGACAAAATCCGAATAGTATCAACGAACTGACGTCCTTACCGTTAACTGGGAAGGCCTTGACCACCTCGGCAAGGCAGCACCTTGACTGACAAACGGGACTGTGGAAAAATAAGATATAAATTGGAGAGTTTAATACATTGCCAATGAGATAACTTAGATATAAAGTAGAAGATGAAATACGAAACATTTTATTCCCCCAGGTCTGCTCATTTTCGTCGGCGTAAACCACCACGCAGAAACCCTGCAGGTGCACAGAATAGCAAAGGGGCGTTGCTACGTAACACTCCCCTACCCGCCACTAGAAGCCATGGATAGGTGAGCCTTAATTCTTAAACAACTGTTGCTATGGAGGGGAGGAGGAACCGTGGTACATTCAGTCTGAGGCTTATCAGATGTGACAGCTTATTATCGATCAATTATTTCCGTTCTTTTTCTTTTTTTTACGAGATTCTCCCTCCTTTATGATTGCACCTGATTTTTTTTGTTTGATTCACCATTCTGCAGACTGGTTTCATACAGTACCCTGTACTGTCTTCCATAATCTTTCTATCTCAATATTTCTACTCCAGGGCTTCCCAAATATTGCGTGTCGTAAGACCGCCCAGCCCCTCTCCAGCAGTGGTTGTCACGAAGTTTTAGAATTTATTCATGCCATCCAGAAGGTCTCTATAAAACACAGTTTGTATTTGCCATGAAGCCTTTGATACGATAAAGTCTATTTTGAAGCAGGCTGTGCCAGTAAACAGTGAACAATTTACTTTACTTTTCCCACTTACAAATAAACCGAGTGTTAAGGAAGATTAAAAGGACAGAGAAGTTCAGATACCTGGGTGAATGGATCCAATTCAATGGACTGGATTAAGAGGAAAACAAGGCGAGAGGCAGAAAA